>NC_091169.1:47894756-48062444 GCF_040958095.1 Procambarus clarkii | reverse complement strand
CTGGGTGTTCACCATCACCTGCTGGGTGTTCACCACCACACCACCACCATGCTGGGTGTTCACCATCACCACCACCAGCTGGGTGTGTTCACCATCCACCACCATGCTGGGTGTTCACCATCACCACCACCATGCTGGGTGTTCACCATCACCACCACCATGCTGGGTGTTCACCATCACCATCACCATGCTGGGTGTTCACCATCACCACCACCAGGCTGGGTGTTCACCACCACCACCACCATGCTGGGTGTTCACCATCACCACCACCATGTCCTGGTGTTCACCATCACCACCACCATGCTGGGTGTTCACCATCACCACCACCATGCTCGGGTGTTCACCATCACCTACCACCATGCTGGGTGTTCACCATCACCACCACCATGCTGGGTGTTCACCATCACCACCACCATGCTGGGTGTTCACCATCACCACCACCATGCTGGGTGTTCACCATCACCACCACCATGCTGGGTGTTTCACCATCACCACCACCATGCTGGGTGTTCACCATCACCCACCACCATGCTGGGTGTTCACCATCACCACCACCATGCTGGGTGTTCACCATCACCACCACCATGCTGGGTGTTCACCATCACCACCACCATGCTGGGTGTTCACCATCACCACCACCATGCTGGGTGTTCACCATCACCACCACCATGCTGGGTGTTCACCATCACCACCACCAGCTGGGTTTCACCATCACACCACCATGCTGGGTGTTCACCATCACCACCACCATCTGGGTGTTCACCATCACCACCATGCTGTGTTCACCATCACACCACCATGCTGGTGTTCACCATCACACCACCATGCTGGGTTTCACCATCACCACCATGCTGGGTGTTCACCATCACCACCATGCTGGTGTTCACCATCACACCACCATGCTGGGTGTTCACCATCACCACCATGCTAGGTGTTCACCATCATCACCACCATGCTGGGTGTTCACCATCACCACCATGCTAGATGTTCACCATCATCACCACCATGCTGGGTGTTCACCATCACCACCACCATGCTGGGTGTTCACCATCACCACCATGCTAGGTGTTCACCATCATCACCACCATGCTGGGTGATCACCATCACCACCATGCTAGGTGTTCACCATCATCACCACCTGGCTGGGTGTTCACCTTCACAACCATGCTAGGTGTTCACCATCATCACCACCATGCTGGGTGTTCACCATCATCACCACCATGCTGGGTGTTCACCATCACCACCACCAGGATGGGTGTTCACCACCACCACCACCACCACCACCACCATGCTGGGTGTTCACCACCACCACCACCATGCTGGGTGTTCACCACCACCATGCTGGGTGTTCACCACCACCACCACCATGCTGGGTGTTCACCATCACCACCACCATGCTGGGTGTTCACCATCACCACCATGCTGGGTATTCACCATCACCACCACCATGCTGGGTGTTCACCATCACCACCACCATGCTGGGTGTTCACCATCACCACCACCATGCTGGGTATTCACCATCACCACCACCATGCTGGGTGTTCACCACCACCACCATGCTGGGTGTTCACCACCACCACCACCAGGCTGGGTGTTCACCACCACAACCACCATGCTGGGTGTTCACCACCATCACCACCATGCTGGGTGTTCACCACCACCACCACCATGCTGGGTGTTCACCACCAGCACCATGCAGGGTGTTCACCACCACCACCATGCTGGGTGGTGGTCACCATCACCACCATGCTGGGTGTTCACCACCATTACCACCATGCTGGGTGTTCACCATCACCACCACCATGCTGGCTGTTCCACCACCACCACCATGCTGGGTGTTCACCACCACCACCACCATGCTTGGTGTTCACCACCACCACCACCAGGCTGGGTGTTCACCACCACCACCACCATGCTGGATGTTCACCATCATCACCACCATGCTGGGTGTTCACCACCACCACTACCATGCTGGGTGTTCACCATCACCACCACCATGCAGGATGTTCACCACCACCACCACCATGCTGGGTGTTCACCATCACCACCACCATGCTGGATGTTCACCACCACCACCACCATGCTGGGTGTTCACCACCACCACCACCATGCTGGATGTTCACCACCACCACCACCATGCTGGGTCTTCACCACCACCACCACCAGGCTGGGTGTTCACCACCACAACCACCATGCTGGGTGTTCACCACCATCACCACCATGCTGGGTGTTCACCACCAGCACCATGCAGGGTGTTCATTACCACCACCATGCTGGGTGGTCACCATCACCACCATGCTGGGTGTTCACCACCATTACCACCATGCTGGGTGTTCACCATCACCACCATGCTGGGTGTTCACCACCACCACCACCATGCTGGGTGTTCACCACCACCCCACTATGCTGGGTGTTCACCATCACCACCACCATTGCTGGGTGTTCACCATCACCACCATGCTGGGTGTTCACCACCACCACCACCACCATGCTGGGTGTTCACCACCACCACCACCATGCTGGGTGTTCACCACCACCACCACCATGCTGGGTGTTCACCACCACCACCACCATGCTGGGTGTTCACCATCACCACCACTAGGCTGGATGTTCACCACCACCACCATGCTGGGTGTTCACCATCACCACCACCATGCTGGGTGTTCACCATCACCACCACCATGCTGGGTGTTCACCATCACCACCACCATGCTGGGTGTTCACCATCACCACCACCAGGCTGGGTGTTCACCACCACCACCACCATGCTGGGTGTTCACCATCACCACCACCATGCTGGGTGTTCACCATCACCACCACCATGCTGGGTGTTCACCATCACCACCACCATGCTGGGTGTTCACCATCACCACCACCATGCTGGGTGTTCACCATCACCACCACCATGCTGGGTGTTCACCATCACCACCACCATGCTGGGTGTTCACCATCACCACCACCAGGCTGGGTGTTCACCATCACCACCACCATGCTCGGTGTTCACCATCACCACCACCATGCTGGGTGTTCACCATCACCACCACCATGCTGGGTGTTCACCATCACCACCACCATGCTGGGTGTTCACCATCACCACCACCATGCTGGGTGTTCACCATCACCACCACCATGCTGGGTGTTCACCATCACCACCACCATGCGGGGTGTTCACCATCACCACCACCATGCTGGGTGTCACCATCACCACCACCATTGCTGGGTGTTCACCATCATCACCACCATGCTGGGTGTTCACCATCACCACCACCATGCTGGGTGTTCCACTATCACCACCATGCTAGTTGTTCACCATCATCACCACCATGCTAGGAGTTCACCATCATCACCACCATGCTGGGTGTTCACCATCACCACCATGCTGGGTGTTCACCATCACCACGATGCTAGGTGTTCACCATTATTCACCACCATGCTGGGTGTTCACCATCACCACCATGCTAGGTGTTCACCATCATCACCACCATGCTGGGTGTTCACCATCACCCACCATGCTAGGTGTTCACCATCATCACCACCATGCTGGGTGTTCACCACCACGACCACCATGCTGGGTGTTCACCATCACCACCATGCTAGGTGTTCACCATCATCACCACCATGCTGGGTGTTCACCATCACCACCATGCTAGGTGTTCCACCATCATCACCACCTGGCTGGGTGTTCACCATCACCACCATGCTAGTGTTCACCATTCATCACCACCATGCTGGGTGTTCACCATCATCACCACCATGCTGGGTGTTCACCATCACCACCACCATGTTGGGTGTTCACCATCACCACCATGCTCGGTGTTCATTATCATCACCACCATGCTGGTGTTCACCATCACCACCATGCTATGTGTTCACCATCATCACCACCATGCTGGTGTTCACCATCACCCCATGCTAGGTGTTCACCATCATCACCACCATGCTGGGTGTTCACCATCACCACCACCATGCTGGGTGTTTCACCATCACCACCACCATGCTGGGTGTTCACCATCACCACCACCATGCTGGGTGTTCACCATCACCACCACCATGCTGGGTGTTCACCATCATCACCACCATGCTGGGTGTTCACTATCACCACCACCATGCTGAGTGTTCACCATCACCACCATGCTAGGTGTTCACCATCATCACCACCATGCTGGGTGTTCACCATCATGCTAGGTGTTCACCATCATCACCACCATGCTGGGTGTTCACCATCACCACCACCATGCTGGGTATTCACCATCACCACCATGCTAGGTGTTCACCATCATCACCACCATGCTTGGTGTTCACCATCACCACCATGCTAGGTGTTCACCATCATCACCACCATGCTGGGTGTTCACCATCACCACCACCAGGCTGGGTGTTCACCATCACCACCACCAGGCTGGGTGTTCACCACCACCACCACCAGGCTGGGTGTTCACCATCACCACCATCATGCTGGGTGTTCACTATCACCACCACCAGGCTGGGTGTTCACCATCACCACCACCAGGCTGGGTGTTCACCATCACCACCACCATGCTGGCTGTTCACCATCACCACCATGCTGGGTGTTCACCATCACCACCACCAGGCTGGGTGTTCACCATCACCACCACCAGGCTAGGGTGTTCACCATCACCAACCATGCTGGGTGCTTCACCACTACCCACCACGTGCTGGGGTTTTTCACCATCACCACCACCATGCTGGGTGTTCACATCACCACCACCCATGCTGGGTGGTCACCATCACCACCACCCAGGCGTGGTGTTCACCACCACCACCACCATGCTGGGTGTTCACCATCACAACCAACATGCTGGTGTGTTCACAATCACGACCACAATGCTGGGTGTTCACCTCACCACCACCATGCTGGGTGTTCACCATCACCACCACCATGCTGGGTGTTCACAATCACCCACCACTATGCTGGGTGTCACCATCACCACCACCATGCAGGGTGTTCACCTTCACCACCACCATGCTCGGTGTTCACCTTCACCACCACCATGCTCGGTGTTCCACCAATCACAACCACCCTGCTGAGGGTGTTCACCATACACCATCCACCATGCTGGGTGTTTCACCATCACCACCCACCATGCTGGGTGTTTCACCGTCCACCACCACCCATGCTGGGTGTTCACCATCACCACCACCATGCTGGGGTTCACCATCACCACACCATGCTGGGTGTTCACCATCACCACCACCATGCTGGGTGTTCACCTATTTCCACCACCATGCTGGGTGTTCACCATCACACCACCATGCTGGGTGTTCACCATCACCAATCCATGTTAGGGTGTTCACCATCATCCACCACCATGCTGGGTGTTTCACCATCACCACCACCATGCTTGGGTGTTTCACCACTCACCACCCATGCTAGGTGTTTCACCATACACCACCATGCTGGGTGTTCACCAATCACCACCACCATGCTAGGTGTTCACCATCACCACCACCATGCTGGGTGTTCACCATCACACACCATGCTGGGTGTTCACCATCACCACCACCATGCATGGGTGTTCACCTTCACCACCCACCATGCTCGGTGTGTTCACCTTCACCACCACCATGCTCGGGTGTTCACCATCACCACCACCATGCTGGGTGTTCACCATCACCACCACCATGCTGGGTGTTCACCATCACCACCACCATGCTGGGTGTTCACCATCACCACCACCATGCTGGGTGTTCACCATCACCACCACCATGCTGGGTGTTCACCATCACCACCACCATGCTGGGTGTTCACCATCACCACCACCATGCTGGGTGTTCACTATTGTCACCACCATGCTGGGTGTTCACCATCATCACCACCATGCTGGGTGTTCACCATCACCATCATGTTAGGTGTTCACCATCATCACCACCATGCTGGGTGTTCACCATCACCACCACCATGCTGGGTTTCACCATCACCACCATGCTAGGGTGTTCACCATCACCACCATGCTTGGTGTTCACCATCACCACCACATGCTAGGTGTTCACCATCACACCACCATGCTGGGTGTTCACCATCACCACCAGCTGGGTGTTCACATCACCACCACCAGCTGGGTGTTCACCACCACCACCACCAGGCTGGGTGTTCACCATCACCACCACCATGCTGGGTGTTCACCATCACCACCACCAGGCTGGGTGTTCACCATCACCACCACCAGGCTGGGTGTTCACCATCACCACCACCAGCTGGGTGTTCACCATCACCACCACCAGGCTGGGTGTTCACCATCACCACCACCATGCTGGCTGTTCACCATCACCACCATGCTGGGTGTTCACCATCACCACCACCATGCTGGGTGTTCACCATCACCACCACCATGCTGGTGTTCACCATCACCACCATGCTGGGTGTTTACCACTACCACCACCATGCTGGGTGTTCACCATCACCACCACCATGCTGGGTGTTCACCATCACCACCACCATGCTGGGTCACCATCACCACCACCAGGCTGGTGTTCACCACCACCACCACCATGCTGGGTGTTCAATATCACCACCACCATGCTGGGTGTTCACCATCACCACCACCATGCTGGGTGTTCACCATCACCACCACCATGCTGGGTGTTCACCATCACCACCACCATGCTGGGTGTTCACCATCACCACCACCATGCTGGGTGTTCACCCATCACCACCACTATGGCTGGGTGTTCACCATCACCACCACCAGGCAGGGTGTTCACCTTCACCACCACACATGCTCGGTGTTATCACCTTCCACCACCACCATGCTCGGTGTTCACCATCACCACCACCATGCTTGGGTGTTCACCATTCACCACCACCATGCTGGGTGTTCACATCACCACACCATGCTGGGTGTTCACCGTCACCACCACCATGCTGGGTGTTCACCAATCACCACCACCATGCTGGGTGTTTCACCCATAACCCACCACCATGCTGGGTGTTCACCATCACCACCACCCATGCTGGGTGTTCACTATTGTCACCACCATGCTGGGTGTTCACCATCATCACCACCAGCTGGGTGTTCAACCATCCACCATCATGTTAGGTGTTCACCACTCATCACCACCATGCTGGGGTGTTCACCATCACCACCCCACCATGCTGGGTGTTCACCATCACACCCATGCTAGGTGTTCACCATCACCACCAATGCTTGGTGTTCACCATCACCACCATGCTGGTGTTCACCATCACCCACCATGCTGGGTGTTCACCATCACCACCAGCTGGGTGTTCACATCACCACCACCAGCTGGGTGTTCACCACCACCACCACCAGCTGGGTGTTCACCATCACCACCACCATGCTGGGTGTTCACCATCACCACCACCATGCTGGGTGTTCACCATCACCACCACCATGCTGGGTGTTCACCATCACCACCACCAGGCTGGGTGTTCACCATCACCACCACCATGCTGGTGTTCACCATCACCACCATGCTGGGTGTTCACCATCACCACCCAGGCTGGGTGTTCACCATCACCACCACCAGGCTAGGTGTTCACCATCACCACCATGCTGGGGTTTACCACTACCACCACCATGCTGGGTGTTCACCATCACCACCACCAGGTGGGTGTTCACCATCACCACCACCATGCTGGGTGTTCACCATCCCACCACCATGCTGGTGTTCACCATCACCACCACCATGCTGGGTTTCACCATCACCACCACCATGCTGGGTGTTCACCATCACCACCACCATGCTGGGTGTTCACCATCACCACCACCATGCTGGGTGTTCACCGATCACCACCAACCATGCTGGGTGTTCACCATCACACCATCCATGCTGGGTGTTCACCATCACACCACCATGCTGGGTGTCACCATCACCACCACCAGGCTGGGTTGTTCACCATCACCCCACCATGCTGGGTGTTCACCCATCACACCACCATGCTGGGTGTTCACCATCACCACCATGCTAGGTGTGTTCACCATCACTCACCACCATGCTGGGTGTTCACCATCACCCACCATGCTGGGTGATTCACCATCACCACCACCTGCTGGTGTTCACCATCACCACCACCATGCTGGTGTTCACCATCACCACCACCATGCTGGTGTTCACCATCACCACCACCATGCTGGGTGTTCACCATCACCACCACCATGCTGGGTGTTCACCATCACCACCACCAGGCTGGGTGTATCACCATCACCACCACCATGCTGGGTGTCTCACCCCATCACACCACCATGCTGGGTGTTCACCATCCACCACCACCATGCTGGGTGTTCACCATCACCACCACCATGCTGGGTGTTCACCATCACCACCACCATGCTGGGTGTTCACCATCACCACCACCATGCTGGGTGTTCACCATTCAACCCCACCATGCTGGGTGTTCACCATCACCACCACCATGCTGGGTGTTCACCATCACCACCACCATGCTGGGTGTGTCACCATCACCACCACCATGCTGGGTGTCACCATCACCCCCACCATGCTGGCTAGTGTTCACCATGTCAACCACCACCACCACCATGCTGGGTGTATCACCACTCACCACCACCATGCTGGGTATTTCACCACCACCACCACCATGCTGGGTGTTCACCATCACCACCACCATGCGGTGTTCACCACCACCACCACCATGCTGGGTGTTCACCATCACCACCACCATGCTGGGTGTTCACCATCACCACCACCATGCTGGGTGTTCACCACCACCACCACCATGCTGGGTGTTCACCACCACCACCACCATGCTGGGTGTTCACCATCACCACCACCATGCTGGGTGTTCACCACCACCACCACCATGGCTGGGTGTTCACCATCACCACCACCATGCTGGGTGTTCACCATCACCACCACCATGCTCGGGTGTTCACCATCACCACCACCATGCTGGGTGTTCACCACACCACACCTATGCTGGTTGTTCACCATCACCACCACCATGCTGGGTTGTTCACCATCACCACCACCATGCTGGTGTTCACCTCACCACAACCATGCTGGGTGTTCACCATCACCACCACCATGCTGGGTGTTCACCATCACCACCACCATGCTGGGTGTTCACCACCACCACCACCATGCCTGGGTGTTCACCACCACCACCACCATGCTGGATGTTCACCACCACCTCCACCATGCTGGGTGTTCACCACCACCACCACCATGCTGGGTGTTCACCATCACCACCACCATGCATGGGTGTTCACCATCACACCACCATGCTGGCTGTTCACCATCACCATGCTGGGTGTTCACCACCACACCACCATGCTGGGTGTTCACCATCACCACCACCATGCTGGGTGTTCACCACCACCACCACCATGCTGGGTGTTCACCATCACCACCACCATGCTGGATGTTCACCACCACCACCACCATGTTGGGTATTCACCACCACCACCACCATGCTGGGTATTCACCACCACCACCACCATGCTGGGTGTTCACCATCACCACCACCATGCTGGCTGTTCACCACCACCACCATGCTGGATGTTCACCATCACCATGCTGGGTGTTCACCATCACCACCACCATGCTGGGTGTTCACCACCACCACCACCATGCTGGGTATTCACCACCACCACCACCATGCTGGGTATTCACCACCACCACCACCATGATGGGTGTTCACCATCACCATGCTTGGGTGTTCACCACCACCACCACCATGCTGGGTGTTCACCATCACACACCACCATGCTGGGTGTTCACCACCACCACCACCATGCTGGGTATTTCACCACCACCACCACCATGATGGGTGTTCACCATCACCATGCTTGGTGTTCACCACCACCACCACCATGCTGGGTGTTCACCATCACCACCACCATGCTGGGTGTTCACCATCACCACCACCAGGATGGGTGTTCACCACCACCACCACCACCACCACCACCATGCTGGGTGTTCACCACCACCACCACCATGCTGGGTGTTCACCACCACCATGCTGGGTGTTCACCATCACCACCACCATGCTGGGTGTTCACCATCACCACCACCATGCTGGGTGTTCACCATCACCACCACCATGCTGGGTGTTCACCATCACCACCATGCTGGGTATTCACCATCACCACCATTATGCTGGGTGTTCACCATCACCACCACCATGCTGGGTGTTCACCATCACCACCACCATGCTGGGTATTCACCATCACCACCACCATGCTGGGTGTTCACCACCACCACCATGCTGGGTGTTCACCACCACCACCACCAGGCTGGGTGTTCACCACCACAACCACCATGCTGGGTGTTCACCACCATCACCACCATGCTGGGTGTTCACCACCACCACCACCATGCTGGGTGTTCACCACCAGCACCATGCAGGGTGTTCACCACCACCACCATGCTGGGGTGGTGGTCACCATCACCACCATGCTGGGTGTTCACCACCATTACCACCATGCTGGGTGTTCACCATCACCACCACCATGCTGGGTGTTCACCATCACCACCACCATGCTGGGTGTTCACTATTATCACCACCATGCTGGGTGTTCACCATCACCACCACCATGCTGGGTGTTCACCATCACCACCATGCTAGGTGTTCACCATCATCACCACCATGCTGGGTGTTCACCATCACCACCATGCTAGGTGTTCACCATCATCACCACCATGCTGGGTGTTCACCATCACCACCATGCTAGGTGTTCACCATCATCACCACCATGCTGGGTGTTCACCATCACCACCACCATGCTGGGTGTTCACCATCACCACCAAGCTAGGTGTTCACCATCATCACCACCATGCTGGGTGTTCACCATCACCTCCATGCTAGGTGTTCACCATCATCACCACCAGACTGGGTGTTCACCATCACCACCATGCTAGGTGTTCACCATCATCACCACCATGCTGGGTGTTCACCATCACCACCACCATGCTGGGTGTTCACCATCACCACCACCATGCTCGGTGTTCACCATCACCACCACCATGCTGGGTGTTCACCATAACCACCACCATGCTGGGTGTTCACCATCATCACCACCATGCTGGGTGTTCACCATCACCACCACCATGCTGGGTGTTCACCATCACCACCATGCTAGGTGTTCACCATCATCACCACCATGCTGGGTGTTCACCATCACCATCATGTTAGGTGTTCACCATCATCACCACCATGCTGGGTGTTCACCATCACCACCACCATGCTGGGTGTTCACCATCACCACCATGCTAGGTGTTCACCATCACCACCATGCTTGGTGTTCACCATCACCACCATGCTAGGTGTTCACCATCATCACCACCATGCTGGGTGTTCACCATCACCACCATGCTAGGTGTTCACCATCATCACCACCATGCTGGGTGTTCACCATCCACCACCAGGCTGGGTGTTCACAATCACCACCACCAGGCTGGGTGTTCACCACCACCACCACCAGGCTGGGTGTTCACCATCACCACCACCATGCTGGGTGTTCACCATCACCACCACCAGGCTGGGTGTTCACCATCACCACCACCAGGCTGGGTGTTCACCATCACCACCACCAGGCTGGGTGTTCACCATCACCACCACCATGCTGGCTGTTCACCATCACCACCATGCTGGGTGTTCACCATCACCACCACCAGGCTGGGTGTTCACCATCACCACCACCAGGCTAGGTGTTCACCATCATCACCATGCTGGGTGTTTACCACTACCACCACCATGCTGGGTGTTCACCATCACCACCACCATGCTGGGTGTTCACCATCACCACCACCATGCTGGGTGGTCACCATCACCACCACCAGGCTGGGTGTTCACCACCACCACCACCACCATGCTGGGTGTTCAATATCACCACCACCATGCTGGGTGTTCACCATCACCACCACCATGCTGGGTGTTCACCATCACCACCACCATGCTGGGTGTTCACCATCACCACCACCATGCTGGGTGTTCACCATCACCACCATCATGCTGGGTGTTCACCATCACCACCACCATGCTGGGTGTTCACCATCACCACCACCAGGCTGGGTGTTCACCATCACCACCACCATGCTCGGTGTTCACCATCACCACCACCATGCTGGGTGTTCACCATCACCACCACCATGCTGGGTGTTCACCATCACCACCACCTGCTGGGTGTTCACCATCACCACCACCATGCTGGGTGTTCACCATCACCACCACCATGCTGGGTGTTCACCATCACCACCACCATGCTGGGTGTTCACCATCACCACCACCATGCTGGGTGTTCACCATCACCACCACCATGCTGGGTGTTCACCATCACCACCACCATGCTGGGTGTTCACCATCACCACCACCATGCTGGATGTTCACCATCACCACCACCATGCTGGGTGTTCACCATCACCACCACCTTGCTGGGTGTTCACCATCACCACCACCATGCTGGGTGTTCACCATCACCACCACCATGCTGGGTGTTCACCATCACCACCACCATGCTGGGTGTTCACCATCACCACCACCATGCTGGGTGTTCACCATCACCACCACCATGCTGGGTGTTCACCATCACCACCACCATGCTGGGTGTTCACCATCACCACCACCATGCTGGGTGTTCACCATCACCACCACCATGCTGGATGTTCACCATCACCACCACCATGCTGGGTGTTCACCATCACCACCACCATGCTGGGTGTTCACCATCACCACCACCATGCTGGGTGTTCACCATCACCACCACCATGCTGGGTGTTCACCATCACCACCACCATGCTGGATGTTCACCATCACCACCACCATGCTGGGTGTTCACCATCACCACCACCATGCTGGGTGTTCACCATCACCACCACCATGCTGGGTGTTCACCATCACCACCACCATGCTGGGTGTTCACCATCACCACCACCATGCTGGGTGTTCACCATCACCACCACCATGCTGGGTGTTCACCATCACCACCACCATGCTGGGTGTTCACCATCACCACCACCATGCTGGGTGTTCACCATCACCACCACCATGCTGGGTGTTCACCATCACCACCACCATGCTGGATGTTCACCATCACCACCACCATGCTGGGTGTTCACCATCACCACCACCATTCTGGGTGTTCACCACCACCACCACCATGCTGGGTGTTCACCATCACCACCACCATGCTGGGTGTTCACCACCACCACCACCAGGCTGGGTGTTCACCACCACCACCACCATGCTGGGTGTTCACCATCACCACCACCATGCTGGGTGTTCACCACCACCACCACCATGCTGGGTGTTCACCACCACCACCACCAGGCTGGGTGTTCACCACCACCACCACCAGGCTGGGTGTTCACCACCACCACCACCATGCTGGGTGTTCACCATCACCACCACCAGGCTGGGTGTTCACCATCACCACCACCATGCTCGGTGTTCACCATCACCACCACCATGCTGGGTGTTCACCACCACCCCCACTATGCTGGGTGTTCACCATCACCACCACCATGCTGGGTGTTCACCATCACCACCACCATGCTGGGTGTTCACCATCACCACCACCATGCTGGGTGTTCACCATCACCACCACCATGCTGGGTGTTCACCATCACCACCACCATGCTGGGTGTTCACCACCACCACCACCAGGCTGGGTGTTCACCACCACCACCACCATGCTGGATGTTCACCACCACCTCCACCATGCTGGGTGTTCACCACCACCACCACCATGCTGGGTGTTCACCATCACCACCACCATGCTGGGTGTTCACCACCACCATGCTGGCTGTTCACCATCACCATGCTGGGTGTTCACCACCACCACCACCATGCTGGGTGTTCACCATCACCACCACCATGCTGGGTGTTCACCACCACCACCACCATGCTGGGTGTTCACCACCACCACCACCATGTTGGGTATTCACCACCACCACCACCATGCTGGGTATTCACCACCACCACCACCATGCTGGGTGTTCACCATCACCACCACCATGCTGGCTGTTCACCACCACCACCATGCTGGATGTTCACCATCACCATGCTGGGTGTTCACCATCACCACCACCATGCTGGGTGTTCACCACCACCACCACCATGCTGGGTATTCACCACCACCACCACCATGCTGGGTATTCACCACCACCACCACCATGATGGGTGTTCACCATCACCATGCTTGGTGTTCACCACCACCACCACCATGCTGGGTGTTCACCATCACCACCACCATGCTGGGTGTTCACCACCACCACCACCATGCTGGGTATTCACCACCACCACCACCATGATGGGTGTTCACCATCACCATGCTTGGTGTTCACCACCACCACCACCATGCTGGGTGTTCACCATCACCACCACCATGCTGGGTGTTCACCATCACCACCACCAGGATGGGTGTTCACCACCACCACCACCACCACCACCACCATGCTGGGTGTTCACCACCACCACCACCATGCTGGGTGTTCACCACCACCATGCTGGGTGTTCACCACCACCACCACCATGCTGGGTGTTCACCATCACCACCACCATGCTGGGTGTTCACCATCACCACCACCATGCTGGGTGTTCACCATCACCACCATGCTGGGTATTCACCATCACCACCACCATGCTGGGTGTTCACCATCACCACCACCATGCTGGGTGTTCACCATCACCACCACCATGCTGGGTATTCACCATCACCACCACCATGCTGGGTGTTCACCACCACCACCATGCTGGGTGTTCACCACCACCACCACCAGGCTGGGTGTTCACCACCACAACCACCATGCTGGGTGTTCACCACCATCACCACCATGCTGGGTGTTCACCACCACCACCACCATGCTGGGTGTTCACCACCAGCACCATGCAGGGTGTTCACCACCACCACCATGCTGGGTGGTGGTCACCATCACCACCATGCTGGGTGTTCACCACCATTACCACCATGCTGGGTGTTCACCATCACCACCACCATGCTGGGTGTTCACCATCACCACCACCATGCTGGGTGTTCACTATTATCACCACCATGCTGGGTGTTCACCATCACCACCACCATGCTGGGTGTTCACCATCACCACCATGCTAGGTGTTCACCATCATCACCACCATGCTGGGTGTTCACCATCACCACCATGCTAGGTGTTCACCATCATCACCACCATGCTGGGTGTTCACCATCACCACCATGCTAGGTGTTCACCATCATCACCACCATGCTGGGTGTTCACCATCACCACCACCATGCTGGGTGTTCACCATCACCACCAAGCTAGGTGTTCACCATCATCACCACCATGCTGGGTGTTCACCATCACCTCCATGCTAGGTGTTCACCATCATCACCACCAGACTGGGTGTTCACCATCACCACCATGCTAGGTGTTCACCATCATCACCACCATGCTGGGTGTTCACCATCACCACCACCATGCTGGGTGTTCACCATCACCACCACCATGCTCGGTGTTCACCATCACCACCACCATGCTGGGTGTTCACCATAACCACCACCATGCTGGGTGTTCACCATCATCACCACCATGCTGGGTGTTCACCATCACCACCACCATGCTGGGTGTTCACCATCACCACCATGCTAGGTGTTCACCATCATCACCACCATGCTGGGTGTTCACCATCACCATCATGTTAGGTGTTCACCATCATCACCACCATGCTGGGTGTTCACCATCACCACCACCATGCTGGGTGTTCACCATCACCACCATGCTAGGTGTTCACCATCACCACCATGCTTGGTGTTCACCATCACCACCATGCTAGGTGTTCACCATCATCACCACCATGCTGGGTGTTCACCATCACCACCATGCTAGGTGTTCACCATCATCACCACCATGCTGGGTGTTCACCATCACCACCAGGCTGGGTGTTCACAATCACCACCACCAGGCTGGGTGTTCACCACCACCACCACCAGGCTGGGTGTTCACCATCACCACCACCATGCTGGGTGTTCACCATCACCACCACCAGGCTGGGTGTTCACCATCACCACCACCAGGCTGGGTGTTCACCATCACCACCACCAGGCTGGGTGTTCACCATCACCACCACCATGCTGGCTGTTCACCATCACCACCATGCTGGGTGTTCACCATCACCACCACCAGGCTGGGTGTTCACCATCACCACCACCAGGCTAGGTGTTCACCATCATCACCATGCTGGGTGTTTACCACTACCACCACCATGCTGGGTGTTCACCATCACCACCACCATGCTGGGTGTTCACCATCACCACCACCATGCTGGGTGGTCACCATCACCACCACCAGGCTGGGTGTTCACCACCACCACCACCACCATGCTGGGTGTTCAATATCACCACCACCATGCTGGGTGTTCACCATCACCACCACCATGCTGGGTGTTCACCATCACCACCACCATGCTGGGTGTTCACCATCACCACCACCATGCTGGGTGTTCACCATCACCACCATCATGCTGGGTGTTCACCATCACCACCACCATGCTGGGTGTTCACCATCACCACCACCAGGCTGGGTGTTCACCATCACCACCACCATGCTCGGTGTTCACCATCACCACCACCATGCTGGGTGTTCACCATCACCACCACCATGCTGGGTGTTCACCATCACCACCACCTTGCTGGGTGTTCACCATCACCACCACCATGCTGGGTGTTCACCATCACCACCACCATGCTGGGTGTTCACCATCACCACCACCATGCTGGGTGTTCACCATCACCACCACCATGCTGGGTGTTCACCATCACCACCACCATGCTGGGTGTTCACCATCACCACCACCATGCTGGGTGTTCACCATCACCACCACCATGCTGGATGTTCACCATCACCACCACCATGCTGGGTGTTCACCATCACCACCACCTTGCTGGGTGTTCACCATCACCACCACCATGCTGGGTGTTCACCATCACCACCACCATGCTGGGTGTTCACCATCACCACCACCATGCTGGGTGTTCACCATCACCACCACCATGCTGGGTGTTCACCATCACCACCACCATGCTGGGTGTTCACCATCACCACCACCATGCTGGGTGTTCACCATCACCACCACCATGCTGGGTGTTCACCATCACCACCACCATGCTGGATGTTCACCATCACCACCACCATGCTGGGTGTTCACCATCACCACCACCATTCTGGGTGTTCACCACCACCACCACCATGCTGGGTGTTCACCATCACCACCACCATGCTGGGTGTTCACCACCACCACCACCAGGCTGGGTGTTCACCACCACCACCACCATGCTGGGTGTTCACCATCACCACCACCATGCTGGGTGTTCACCACCACCACCACCATGCTGGGTGTTCACCATCACCACCACCATGCTGGGTGTTCACCACCACCACCACCAGGCTGGGTGTTCACCACCACCACCACCATGCTGGGTGTTCACCACCACCACCACCATGCTGGGTGTTCACCATCACCACCACCATGCTGGGTGTTCACCACCACCACCACCATGCTGGGTGTTCACCATCACCACCACCATGCTGGGTGTTCACCACCACCACCACCAGGCTGGGTGTTCACCACCACCACCACCATGCTGGGTGTTCACCATCACCACCACCAGGCTGGGTGTTCACCATCACCACCACCATGCTCGGTGTTCACCATCACCACCACCATGCTGGGTGTTCACCACCACCCCCACTATGCTGGGTGTTCACCATCACCACCACCATGCTGGGTGTTCACCATCACCACCACCATGCTGGGTGTTCACCATCACCACCACCATGCTGGGTGTTCACCATCACCACCACCATGCTGGGTGTTCACCATCACCACCACCATGCTGGGTGTTCACCACCACCACCACCAGGCTGGGTGTTCACCACCACCACCACCATGCTGGATGTTCACCACCACCTCCACCATGCTGGGTGTTCACCACCACCACCACCATGCTGGGTGTTCACCATCACCACCACCATGCTGGGTGTTCACCACCACCATGCTGGCTGTTCACCATCACCATGCTGGGTGTTCACCACCACCACCACCATGCTGGGTGTTCACCATCACCACCACCATGCTGGGTGTTCACCACCACCACCACCATGCTGGCTGTTCACCACCACCACCACCATGCTGGCTGTTCACCACCACCACCACCATGCTGGATGTTCACCACCACCACCACCATGCTGGGTGTTCACCACCACCACCACCATGCTGGGTATTCACCACCACCACCACCATGCTGGGTGTTCACCATCACCACCACCATGCTGGCTGTTCACCACCACCACCATGCTGGATGTTCACCATCACCATGCTTGGTGTTCACCACCACCACCACCATGCTGGGTGTTCACCATCACCACCACCATGCTGGGTGTTCACCACCACCACCACCATGCTGGGTATTCACCACCACCACCACCATGCTGGGTATTCACCACCACCACCACCATGATGGGTGTTCACCATCACCATGCTTGGTGTTCACCACCACCACCACCATGCTGGGTGTTCACCATCACCACCACCATGCTGGGTGTTCACCACCACCACCACCATGCTGGGTATTCACCACCACCACCACCATGATGGGTGTTCACCATCACCATGCTTGGTGTTCACCACCACCACCACCATGCTGGGTGTTCACCATCACCACCACCATGCTGGGTGTTCACCATCACCACCACCAGGATGGGTGTTCACCACCACCACCACCACCACCACCACCATGCTGGGTGTTCACCACCACCACCACCATGCTGGGTGTTCACCACCACCAGGATGGGTGTTCACCACCACCACCACCACCACCACCACCATGCTGGGTGTTCACCACCACCACCACCATGCTGGGTGTTCACCACCACCATGCTGGGTGTTCACCACCACCACCACCATGCTGGGTGTTCACCATCACCACCACCATGCTGGGTGTTCACCATCACCACCACCATGCTGGGTGTTCACCATCACCACCATGCTGGGTATTCACCATCACCACCACTATGCTGGGTGTTCACCATCACCACCACCATGCTGGGTGTTCACCATCACCACCACCATGCTGGGTATTCACCATCACCACCACCATGCTGGGTGTTCACCACCACCACCATGCTGGGTGTTCACCACCACCACCACCAGGCTGGGTGTTCACCACCACAACCACCATGCTGGGTGTTCACCACCATCACCACCATGCTGGGTGTTCACCACCACCACCACCATGCTGGGTGTTCACCACCAGCACCATGCAGGGTGTTCACCACCACCACCATGCTGGGTGGTGGTTACCATCACCACCATGCTGGGTGTTCACCACCATTACCACCATGCTGGGTGTTCACCATCACCACCACCATGCTGGCTGTTCACCACCACCACCATGCTGGGTGTTCACCATCACCACCACCATGCTTGGTGTTCACCACCACCACCACCAGGCTGGGTGTTCACCACCACCACCACCATGCTGGATGTTCACCATCATCACCACCATGCTGGGTGTTCACCACCACCACTACCATGCTGGGTGTTCACCATCACCACCACCATGCTGGATGTTCACCACCACCACCACCATGCTGGGTGTTCACCATCACCACCACCATGCTGGATGTTCACCACCACCACCACCATGCTGGGTGTTCACCACCACCACCACCATGCTGGATGTTCACCACCACCACCACCATGCTGGGTGTTCACCACCACCACCACCAGGCTGGGTGTTCACCACCACAACCACCATGCTGGGTGTTCACCACCATCACCACCATGCTGGGTGTTCACCACCACCACCACCATGCTGGGTGTTCACCACCAGCACCATGCAGGGTGTTCATTACCACCACCATGCTGGGTGGTCACCATCACCACCATGCTGGGTGTTCACCACCATTACCACCATGCTGGGTGTTCACCATCACCACCATGCTGGGTGTTCACCACCACCACCACCATGCTGGGTGTTCACCACCACCCCCACTATGCTGGGTGTTCACCATCACCACCACCATGCTGGGTGTTCACCATCACCACCATGCTGGGTGTTCACCACCACCACCACCACCATGCTGGGTGTTCACCACCACCACCACCATGCTGGGTGTTCACCACCACCACCACCATGCTGGGTGTTCACCACCACCACCACCATGCTGGGTGTTCACCATCACCACCACCAGGCTGGGTGTTCACCACCACCACCATGCTGGGTGTTCACCATCACCACCACCATGCTGGGTGTTCACCATCACCACCACCATGCTGGGTGTTCACCATCACCACCACCATGCTGGGTGTTCACCATCACCACCACCATGCTGGGTGTTCACCATCACCACCACCAGGCTGGGTGTTCACCACCACCACCACCATGCTGGGTGTTCACCATCACCACCACCATGCTGGGTGTTCACCATCACCACCACCATGCTGGGTGTTCACCATCACCACCACCATGCTGGGTGTTCACCATCACCACCACCATGCTGGGTGTTCACCATCACCACCACCATGCTGGGTGTTCACCATCACCACCACCATGCTGGGTGTTCACCATCACCACCACCAGGCTGGGTGTTCACCATCACCACCACCATGCTCGGTGTTCACCATCACCACCACCATGCTGGGTGTTCACCATCACCACCACCATGCTGGGTGTTCACCATCACCACCACCATGCTGGGTGTTCACCATCACCACCACCATGCTGGGTGTTCACCATCACCACCACCATGCTGGGTGTTCACCATCACCACCACCATGCTGGGTGTTCACCATCACCACCACCATGCTGGGTGTTCACCATCACCACCACCATGCTGGGTGTTCACCATCATCACCACCATGCTGGGTGTTCACCATCACCACCACCATGCTGGGTGTTCACTATCACCACCATGCTAGTTGTTCACCATCATCACCACCATGCTAGGTGTTCACCATCATCACCACCATGCTGGGTGTTCACCATCACCACCATGCTGGGTGTTCACCATCACCACGATGCTAGGTGTTCACCATTATCACCACCATGCTGGGTGTTCACCATCACCACCATGCTAGGTGTTCACCATCATCACCACCATGCTGGGTGTTCACCATCACCACCATGCTAGGTGTTCACCATCATCACCACCATGCTGGGTGTTCACCATCACGACCACCATGCTGGGTGTTCACCATCACCACCATGCTAGGTGTTCACCATCATCACCACCATGCTGGGTGTTCACCATCACCACCATGCTAGGTGTTCACCATCATCACCACCTGGCTGGGTGTTCACCATCACCACCATGCTAGGTGTTCACCATCATCACCACCATGCTGGGTGTTCACCATCATCACCACCATGCTGGGTGTTCACCATCACCACCACCATGTTGGGTGTTCACCATCACCACCATGCTCGGTGTTCACCATCATCACCACCATGCTGGGTGTTCACCATCACCACCATGCTATGTGTTCACCATCATCACCACCATGCTGGGTGTTCACCATCACCACCATGCTAGGTGTTCACCATCATCACCACCATGCTGGGTGTTCACCATCACCACCACCATGCTGGGTGTTCACCATCACCACCACCATGCTGGGTGTTCACCATCACCACCACCATGCTGGGTGTTCACCATCACCACCACCATGCTGGGTGTTCACCATCATCACCACCATGCTGGGTGTTCACTATCACCACCACCATGCTGGGTGTTCACCATCACCACCATGCTAGGTGTTCACCATCATCACCACCATGCTGGGTGTTCACCATCATGCTAGATGTTCACCATCATCACCACCATGCTGGGTGTTCACCATCACCACCACCATGCTGGGTATTCACCATCACCACCATGCTAGGTGTTCATCATCACCACCATGCTTGGTGTTCACCATCACCACCATGCTAGGTGTTCACCATCATCACCACCATGCTGGGTGTTCACCATCACCACCACCAGGCTGGGTGTTCACCATCACCACCACCAGGCTGGGTGTTCACCACCACCAGGCTGGGTGTTCACCATCACCACCATCATGCTGGGTGTTCACTATCACCACCACCAGGCTGGGTGTTCACCATCACCACCACCAGGCTGGGTGTTCACCATCACCACCACCATGCTGGCTGTTCACCATCACCACCATGCTGGGTGTTCACCATCACCACCACCAGGCTGGGTGTTCACCATCACCACCACCAGGCTAGGTGTTCACCATCACCACCATGCTGGGTGTTCACCACTACCACCACCATGCTGGGTTTTCACCATCACCACCACCATGCTGGGTGTTCACCATCACCACCACCATGCTGGGTGGTCACCATCACCACCACCAGGCTGGGTGTTCACCACCACCACCACCATGCTGGGTGTTCACCATCACCACCACCATGCTGGGTGTTCACCATCACGACCACCATGCTGGGTGTTCACCATCACCACCACCATGCTGGGTGTTCACCATCACCACCACCATGCTGGGTGTTCACCATCACCACCACTATGCTGGGTGTTCACCATCACCACCACCAGGCTGGGTGTTCACCTTCACCACCACCATGCTCGGTGTTCACCTTCACCACCACCATGCTCGGTGTTCACCATCACCACCACCATGCTGGGTGTTCACCATCACCACCACCATGCTGGGTGTTCACCATCACCACCACCATGCTGGGTGTTCACCGTCACCACCACCATGCTGGGTGTTCACCATCACCACCACCATGCTGGGTGTTCACCATCACCACCACCATGCTGGGTGTTCACCATCACCACCACCATGCTGGGTGTTCACTATTATCACCACCATGCTGGGTGTTCACCATCACCACCACCATGCTGGGTGTTCACCATCACCACCATGCTAGGTGTTCACCATCATCACCACCATGCTGGGTGTTCACCATCACCACCATGCTAGGTGTTCACCATCATCACCACCATGCTGGGTGTTCACCATCACCACCATGCTAGGTGTTCACCATCATCACCACCATGCTGGGTGTTCACCATCACCACCACCATGCTGGGTGTTCACCATCACCACCAAGCTAGGTGTTCACCATCATCACCACCATGCTGGGTGTTCACCATCACCTCCATGCTAGGTGTTCACCATCATCACCACCAGACTGGGTGTTCACCATCACCACCATGCTAGGTGTTCACCATCATCACCACCATGCTGGGTGTTCACCATCACCACCACCATGCTGGGTGTTCACTATCACCACCACCATGCTCGGTGTTCACCATCACCACCACCATGCTGGGTGTTCACCATAACCACCACCATGCTGGGTGTTCACCATCATCACCACCATGCTGGGTGTTCACCATCACCACCACCATGCTGGGTGTTCACCATCACCACCATGCTAGGTGTTCACCATCATCACCACCATGCTGGGTGTTCACCATCACCATCATGTTAGGTGTTCACCATCATCACCACCATGCTGGGTGTTCACCATCACCACCACCATGCTGGGTGTTCACCATCACCACCATGCTAGGTGTTCACCATCACCAATATGCTTGGTGTTCACCATCACCACCATGCTAGGTGTTCACCATCATCACCACCATGCTGGGTGTTCACCATCACCACCATGCTAGGTGTTCACCATCATCACCACCATGCTGGGTGTTCACCATCACCACCAGGCTGGGTGTTCACAATCACCACCACCAGGCTGGGTGTTCACCACCACCACCACCAGGCTGGGTGTTCACCATCACCACCACCATGCTGGGTGTTCACCATCACCACCACCAGGCTGGGTGTTCACCATCACCACCACCAGGCTGGGTGTTCACCATCACCACCACCAGGCTGGGTGTTCACCATCACCACCACCATGCTGGCTGTTCACCATCACCACCATGCTGGGTGTTCACCATCACCACCACCAGGCTGGGTGTTCACCATCACCACCACCAGGCTAGGTGTTCACCATCATCACCATGCTGGGTGTTTACCACTACCACCACCATGCTGGGTGTTCACCATCACCACCACCATGCTGGGTGTTCACCATCACCACCACCATGCTGGGTGGTCACCATCACCACCACCAGGCTGGGTGTTCACCACCACCACCACCATGCTGGGTGTTCAATATCACCACCACCATGCTGGGTGTTCACCATCACCACCACCATGCTGGGTGTTCACCATCACCACCACCATGCTGGGTGTTCACCATCACCACCACCATGCTGGGTGTTCACCATCACCACCATCATGCTGGGTGTTCACCATCACCACCACCATGCTGGGTGTTCACCATCACCACCACCAGGCAGGGTGTTCACCATCACCACCACCATGCTCGGTGTTCACCATCACCACCACCATGCTGGGTGTTCACCATCACCACCACCATGCTGGGTGTTCACCATCACCACCACCTTGCTGGGTGTTCACCATCACCACCACCATGCTGGGTGTTCACCATCACCACCACCATGCTGGGTGTTCACCATCACCACCACCATGCTGGGTGTTCACCATCACCACCACCATGCTGGGTGTTCACCATCACCACCACCATGCTGGGTGTTCACCATCACCACCACCATGCTGGGTGTTCACCACCACCACCACCAGGCTGGGTGTTCACCACCACCACCACCATGCTGGGTGTTCACCATCACCACCACCATGCTGGGTGTTCACCACCACCACCACCATGCTGGGTGTTCACCATCACCACCACCATGCTGGGTGTTCACCACCACCACCACCAGGCTGGGTGTTCACGACCACCACCACCATGCTGGGTGTTCACCATCACCACCACCAGGCTGGGTGTTCACCATCACCACCACCATGCTCGGTGTTCACCATCACCACCACCATGCTGGGTGTTCACCACCACCCCCACTATGCTGGGTGTTCACCATCACCACCACCATGCTGGGTGTTCACCATCACCACCACCATGCTGGGTGTTCACCATCACCACCACCATGCTGGGTGTTCACCATCACCACCACCATGCTGGGTGTTCACCACCACCACCACCATGCTGGGTGTTCACCACCACCACCACCAGGCTGGGTGTTCACCACCACCACCACCATGCTGGATGTTCACCACCACCTCCACCATGCTGGGTGTTCACCACCACCACCACCATGCTGGGTGTTCACCATCACCACCACCATGCTGGGTGTTCACCACCACCATGCTGGCTGTTCACCATCACCATGCTGGGTGTTCACCACCACCACCACCATGCTGGGTGTTCACCATCACCACCACCATGCTGGGTGTTCACCACCACCACCACCATGCTGGCTGTTCACCACCACCACCACCATGCTGGCTGTTCACCACCACCACCACCATGCTGGATGTTCACCACCACCACCACCATGCTGGGTATTCACCACCACCACCACCATGCTGGGTATTCACCACCACCACCACCATGCTGGGTGTTCACCATCACCACCACCATGCTGGCTGTTCACCACCACCACCATGCTGGATGTTCACCATCACCATGCTTGGTGTTCACCACCACCACCACCATGCTGGGTGTTCACCATCACCACCACCATGCTGGGTGTTCACCACCACCACCACCATGCTGGGTATTCACCACCACCACCACCATGCTGGGTATTCACCACCACCACCACCATGATGGGTGTTCACCATCACCATGCTTGGTGTTCACCAACACCACCATGCTGGGTGTTCACCATCACCACCACCATGCTGGGTGTTCACCACCACCACCACCATGCTGGGTATTCACCACCACCACCACCATGCTGGGTATTCACCACCACCATGCTGGGTATTCACCACCACCATGCTGGGTATTCACCACCACCATGCTGGGTATTCACCACCACCACCACCATGCTGGGTATTCACCACCACCACCACCATGCTGGGTGTTCACCACCACCACCACCATGCTGGGTATTCACCACCACCACCACCATGCTGGGTATTCACCACCACCACCACCATGCTGGGTGTTCACCATCACCACCACCATGCTGGGTGTTCACCACCACCACCACCATGCTGGGTATTCACCACCACCACCACCATGCTGGGTATTCACCACCACCATGCTGGGTATTCACCACCACCATGCTGGGTATTCACCACCACCACCACCATGCTGGGTATTCACCACCACCACCACCATGCTGGGTGTTCACCACCACCACCACCATGCTGGGTATTCACCACCACCACCACCATGCTGGGTATTCACCACCACCATGCTGGGTATTCACCACCACCATGCTGGGTATTCACCACCACCACCACCATGCTGGGTATTCACCACCACCACCATGCTGGGTGTTCACCACCACCACCACCACCATGCTGGGTGTTCACCACCACCACCACCATGCTGGGTATTCACCACCACCTCCACCATGCTGGGTGTTCACCACCACCACCACCATGCTGGGTATTCACCACCACCACCACCATGCTGGGTATTCACCACCACCACCACCATGCTGGGTATTCACCACCACCATGCTGGGTATTCACCACCACCATGCTGGGTGTTCACCATCACCACCACCATGCTGGGTGTTCACCACCACCACCACCATGCTGGGTATTCACCACCACCACCACCATGCTGGGTATTCACCACCACCACCACCATGCTGGGTATTCACCATCACCACCACCATGCTTGGTGTTCACCACCACCACCACCATGCTGGGTATTCACCACCACCATGCTGGGTGTTCACCATCACCACCACCATGCTGGGTATTCACCACCACCACCACCATGCTGGGTATTCACCACCACCACCACCATGCTGGGTATTCACCACCACCACCACCATGCTGGGTATTCACCACCACCACCACCATGCTGGGTATTCACCACCACCACCACCATGCTGGGTATTCACCATCACCACCACCATGCTTGGTGTTCACCACCATCACCACCATGCTGGGTGTTCACCACCACCACCACCATGCTGGGTGTTCACCACCACCACCATGCTGGGTATTCACCACCACCACCACCATGCTGGGTATTCACCACCACCACCACCATGCTGGGTATTCACCACCACCACCACCATGCTGGGTATTCACCATCACCACCACCATGCTTGGTGTTCACCACCACCACCACCATGCTGGGTATTCACCACCACCATGCTGGGTGTTCACCATCACCACCACCATGCTGGGTATTCACCACCACCACCACCATGCTGGGTATTCACCACCATCACCACCATGCTGGGTATTCACCACCACCACCACCATGCTGGGTATTCACCACCACCACCACCATGCTGTGTGTTCACCATCACCACCACCATGCTGGGTATTCACCACCACCACCACCATGCTGGGTGTTCACCATCACCACCACCATGCTTGGTGTTCACCACCATCACCACCATGCTGGGTGTTCACCACCACCACCACCATGCTGGGTGTTCACCACCACCACCACCATGCTTGGTGTTCACCACCACCACCACCATGCTGGGTGTTCACCACCACCACCACCATGCTGGGTGTTCACCACCACCACCACCATGCTGGGTGTTCACCACCATCACCACCATGCTGGGTGTTCACCACCACCACCACCATGCTGGGTGTTCACCACCACCACCACCATGCTGGGTATTCACCACCACCACCACCATGCTGTGTGTTCACCATCACCACCACCATGCTGGGTATTCACCACCACCACCACCATGCTGGGTGTTCACCACCACCACCACCATGCTGGGTATTCACCACCACCACCACCATGCTGGGTATTCACCACCACCACCACCATGCTGGGTGTTCACCATCACCACCACCATGCTGGGTGTTCACCACCACCACCACCATGCTGGGTGTTCACCACCACCACCATGCTGGGTGTTCACCATCACCACCACCATGCTGGGTATTCACCACCACCACCACCATGCTGGGTATTCACCACCATCACCACCATGCTGGGTATTCACCACCACCACCACCATGCTGGGTATTCACCACCACCACCACCATGCTGTGTGTTCACCATCACCACCACCATGCTGGGTATTCACCACCACCACCACCATGCTGGGTGTTCACCATCACCACCACCATGCTTGGTGTTCACCACCATCACCACCATGCTGGGTGTTCACCACCACCACCACCATGCTGGGTGTTCACCACCACCACCACCATGCTTGGTGTTCACTACCACCACCACCATGCTGGGTGTTCACCACCACCACCACCATGCTGGGTGTTCACCACCACCACCACCATGCTGGGTGTTCACCACCATCACCACCATGCTGGGTGTTCACCACCACCACCACCATGCTGGGTGTTCACCACCACCACCACCATGCTGGGTATTCACCACCACCACCACCATGCTGTGTGTTCACCATCACCACCACCATGCTGGGTATTCACCACCACCACCACCATGCTGGGTGTTCACCACCACCACCACCATGCTGGGTGTTCACCACCACCACCACCATGCTGGGTGTTCACCACCACCACCACCATGCTGGGTGTTCACCATCACCACCACCATGCTGGGTAGTTCACCACCACCACCACCATGCTGGGTGTTCACCACCACCACCACCATGCTGGGTATTCACCACCACCACCACCATGCTGGGTATTCACCACCACCACCACCATGCTGGGTATTCACCACCACCACCACCATGCTGGGTATTCACCACCACCATGCTGGGTATTCACCACCACCACCATGCTGGGTGTTCACCATCACCACCACCATGCTGGGTGTTCACCACCACCACCACCATGCTGGGTATTCACCACCACCACCACCATGCTGGGTATTCACCACCACCACCACCATGCTGGGTGTTCACCATCACCAAAACCATGCTGGGTGTTCACCATCACCACCACCATGCTGGGTGTTCACCACCACCACCACCATGCTTGGTGTTCACCATCACCACCACCAGGCTGGGTGTTCACCACCACCACCACCACCATGCTGGGTGTTCACCATCACCACCACCATGCTGGGTATTCACCACCATCACCACCATGCTGGGTGTTCACCATCACCACCACCATGCTGGGTGTTCACCACCATCACCACCATGCTGGGTGTTCACCACCACCACCACCATGCTGGGTGTTCACCACCACCACCACCATGCTGGGTGTTCACCACCACCACCATGCTTGGTGTTCACCACCACCACCACCATGCTGGGTGTTCACCACCACCACCACCATGCTGGGTGTTCACCATCACCACCACCATGCTGGGTGTTCACCATCACCACCACCATGCTGGGTGTTCACCATCACCACCACCATGCTGGGTGTTCACCACCACCACCACCATGCTGGGTGTTCACCATCACCACCACCATGCTGGGTGTTCACCACCACCATGCTGGGTGTTCACCACCACCACCACCATGCTGGGTGTTCACCATCACCACCACCATGCTGGATGTTCACCACCACCACCACCAGGCTGGGTGTTCACCACCACCACCACCATGCTGGGTGTTCACCATCACCACCACCATGCTGGATGTTCACCACCACCACCACCAGGCTGGGTGTTCACCACCACCACCACCATGCTGGCTGTTCACCATCACCACCACCATGCTGGGTGTTCACCATCACTACCACCATGCTGGGTGTTCACCACCACCACCACCATGCTGGGTGTTAACCACCACCACCACCAGGCTGGGTGTTCACCACCACCACCACCATGCTGGCTGTTCACCATCACCACCACCATGCTGGGTGTTCACCATCACCACCACCCATGCTGGGTGTTCACCATCACCACCACCATGCTGGGTGTTCACCACCACCACCACCATGCTGGCTGTTCACCATCACCACCACCATGCTGGGTGTTCACCACCATCACCACCAT
The DNA here is from genome assembly GCF_040958095.1 of Procambarus clarkii. Classification (NCBI taxonomy): domain Eukaryota; kingdom Metazoa; phylum Arthropoda; class Malacostraca; order Decapoda; family Cambaridae; genus Procambarus; species Procambarus clarkii. The sequence continues at coordinate 48,032,511 of NC_091169.1, read as the reverse complement.
GCTGGGTGTTCACCACCACCACCATGCTGGCTGTTCACCATCACCACCACCATGCTGGGTGTTCACCATCACCACCACAATGCTGGGTGTTCACCACCATCACCACCATGCTGGGTGTTCACCACCACCACCATGCTGGCTGTTCACCATCACCACCACCATGCTGGGTGTTCACCATCACCACCACCATGCTGGGTGTTCACCATCACCACCACCAGGCTGGGTGTTCACCACCACCACCACCATGCTGGATGTTCACCACCATCACCACCATGCTGGGTGTTCACCATCACCACCACCATGCTGGGTGTTCACCATCACCACCACCATGCTGGGTGTTCACCATCACCACCACCATGCTGGGTGTTCACCATCACCACCACCATGCTGGGTGTTCACCACCACCACCATGCTGGCTGTTCACCATCACCACCACCATGCTGGGTGTTCACCATCACCACCACCATGCTGGGTGTTCACCATCACCACCACCATGCTTGGTGTTCACCACCACCATGCTGGCTGTTCACCATCACCACCACCATGCTGGGTGTTCACCATCACCACCACCATGCTGGGTGTTCACCATCACCACCACCATGCTGGGTGTTCACCATCACCACCACCATGCTGGGTGTTCACCACCATCACCACCATGCTGGGTGTTCACCACCACCACCATGCTGGCTGTTCACCATCACCACCACCATGCTGGGTGTTCACCATCACCACCACCATGCTGGGTGTTCACCATCACCACCACCATGCTGGGTGTTCACCACCACCACCATGCTGGCTGTTCACCATCACCACCACCATGCTGGGTGTTCACCATCACCACCATGCTGGCTGTTCACCATCACCACCACCATGCTGGGTGTTCACCATCACCACCACCATGCTGGGTGTTCACCATCACCACCATGCTGGGTGTTCACCACCACCACCATGCTGGCTGTTCACCATCACCACCACCATGCTGGCTGTTCACCATCACCACCACCATGCTGGGTGTTCACCACCATCACCACCATGCTGGGTGTTCACCATCACCACCACCATGCTGGGTGTTCACCATCACCACCACCATGCTGGGTGTTCACCATCACCACCACCATGCTGGGTGTTCACCATCACCACCACCATGCTGGGTGTTCACCATCACCACCATGCTGGCTGTTCACCACCATCACCACCATGCTGGGTGTTCACCACCACCACCATGCTGGCTGTTCACCATCACCACCACCATGCTGGCTGTTCACCACCACCACCACCATGCTGGATGTTCACCACCATCACCACCATGCTGGGAGTTCACCACCACCACCATGCTGGCTGTTCACCATCATCACCACCATGCTGGGTGTTCACCATCACCACCACCATGCTGGGTGTTCACCATCACCACCACCATGCTGGGTGTTCACCACCATCACCACCATGCTGGGTGTTCACCACCACCACCATGCTGGCTGTTCACCATCACCACCACCATGCTGGGTGTTCACCATCACCACCATTATGCTGGGTGTTCACCATCACCACCACCAGGCTGGGTGTTCACCACCACCACCACCATGCTGGATGTTCACCACCATCACCACCATGCTGGGTGTTCACCACCACCACCATGCTGGGTGTTCACCATCACCACCACCATGCTGGGTGTTCACCATCACCACCATGCTGGGTGTTCACCACCACCACCATGCTGGCTGTTCACCATCACCACCACCATGCTGGGTGTTCACCATCACCACCATGCTGGCTGTTCACCATCACCACCACCATGCTGGGTGTTCACCATCACCACCACCATGCTGGGTGTTCACCACCATCACCACCATGCTGGGTGTTCACCACCACCACCATGCTGGCTGTTCACCATCACCACCACCATGCTGGGTGTTCACCACCATCACCACCATGCTGGGTGTTCACCATCACCACCACCATGCTGGGTGTTCACCATCACCACCACCATGCTGGGTGTTCACCATCACCACCACCATGCTGGGTGTTCACCATCACCACCACCATGCTGGGTGTTCACCATCACCACCACCATGCTGGGTGTTCACCATCACCACCATGCTGGCTGTTCACCACCATCACCACCATGCTGGGTGTTCACCACCACCACCATGCTGGCTGTTCACCATCACCACCACCATGCTGGGTGTTCACCATCACCACCACCATGCTGGGTGTTCACCACCATCACCACCATGCTGGGTGTTCACCACCACCACCATGCTGGCTGTTCACCATCACCACCACCATGCTGGGTGTTCACCACCATCACCACCATGCTGGGTGTTCACCATCACCACCACCATGCTGGGTGTTCACCATCACCACCACCATGCTGGGTGTTCACCATCACCACCACCATGCTGGGTGTTCACCATCACCACCACCATGCTGGGTGTTCACCATCACCACCACCATGCTGGGTGTTCACCATCACCACCACCATGCTGGGTGTTCACCATCACCACCATGCTGGCTGTTCACCACCATCACCACCATGCTGGGTGTTCACCACCACCACCATGCTGGCTGTTCACCATCACCACCACCATGCTGGATGTTCACCATCACCACCATGCTGGGTGTTCACCACCACCACCATGCTGGCTGTTCACCATCATCACCACCATGCTGGGTGTTCACCATCACCACCACCATGCTGGGTGTTCACCATCACCACCACCATGCTGGGTGTTCACCATCACCACCACCATGCTGGGTGTTCACCATCACCACCACCATGCTGGGTGTTCACCATCACCACCACCAGGCTGGGTGTTCACCACCACCACCACCATGCTGGATGTTCACCATCACCACCACCATGCTGGGTGTTCACCACCACCACCATGCTGGCTGTTCACCATCACCACCACCATGCTGGGTGTTCACCATCACCACCACCATGCTGGGTGTTCACCACCACCACCACCATGCTGGGTGTTCACCACCATCACCACCATGCTGGGTGTTCACCACCACCACCATGCTGGGTGTTCACCACCACCACCATGCTGGCTGTTCACCATCACCACCACCATGCTGGGTGTTCACCATCACCACCACCATGCTGGATGTTCACCACCACCACCACCATGCTGGGTGTTCACCATCACCACCACCATGCTGGGTGTTCACCATCACCACCACCATGCTGGCTGTTCACCACCACCACCACCATGCTGGGTGTTCACCATCACCACCATGCTGGGTGTTCACCACCACCACCACCATGCTGGGTGTTCACCATCACCACCACCATGCTGGCTGTTCACCACCACCACCACGATGCTGGGTGTTCACCACCACCACCATGCTGGGTGTTCACCATCACCACCATGCTGGATGTTCACCACCACCACCACCATGCTGGGTGTTCACCATCACCACCATGCTGGGTGTTCACCATCACCACCATGCTGGGTGTTCACCATCACCACCATGCTGGGTGTTCACCATCACCACCATGCTGGGTGTTCACCACCACCACCATGCTGGGTGTTCACCACCACCACCATGCTGGGTGTTCACCACCACCACCATGCTTGGTGTTCACCACCACCACCATGCTGGGTGTTCACCATCACCACCATGCTGGGTGTTCACCACCACCACCACCATGCTGGGTGTTCACCATCACCACCACCATGCTGGGTGTTCACCATCACCACCACCATGCTGGGTGTTCACCATCACCACCACCATGCTGGGTGTTCACCATCACCACCACCATGCTGGGTGTTCACCACCACCACCACCATGCTGGGTGTTCACCACCACCACCACCATGCTGGGTGTTCACCACCACCACCACCATGCTGGGTGTTCACCATCACCACCACCATGCTGGGTGTTCACCATCACCACCACCATGCTGGGTGTTCACCATCACCACCACCATGCTGGGTGTTCACCACCACCACCATGCTGGGTGTTCACCACCACCACCACCATGCTGGGTGTTCACCACCACCACCACCATGCTGGGTGTTCACCATCACCACCATGCTGGATGTTCACCACCATCACCACCATGCTGGGTGTTCACCACCACCACCATGCTGGGTGTTCACCATCACCACCATGCTGGGTGTTCACCATCACCACCACCATGCTGGCTGTTCACCACCACCACCATGCTGGGTGTTCACCACCACCACCACCATGCTGGGTGTTCACCACCACCACCACCATGCTGGGTGTTCACCATCACCACCATGCTGGATGTTCACCACCATCACCACCATGCTGGGTGTTCACCACCACCACCATGCTGGGTGTTCACCATCACCACCATGCTGGGTGTTCACCATCACCACCACCATGCTGGATGTTCACCACCACCACCACCATGCTGGGTGTTCACCATCACCACCACCAGGCTGGGTGTTCACCATCACCACCACCAGGCTGGGCGTTCACCACCACCACCACCATGCTGGGTGTTCACCACCACCACCAGGCTGGGTGTTCACCACCACCACCATCAGGCTGGGTGTTCACCATCACCACCACCAGGCTTGGTGTTCACCACCACCATGCTGGGTGTTCACCACCACCACCACCAGGCTGGGTGTTCACCACCACCACCACCAGGCTGGGTGTTCACCACCACCACCAGGCTGGGTGTTCACCATCACCACCACCAGGCTGGGTGTTCACCACCACCACCAGGCTGGGTGTTCACCATCACCACCACCAGGCTGGGTGTTCACCACCACCACCAGGCTGGGTGTTCACCACCACCACCAGGCTGGGTGTTCACCACCACCACCAGGCTGGGTGTTCACCACCACCACCAGGCTGGGTGTTCACCACCACCACCAGGCTGGGTGTTCACCACCACCACCAGGCTGGGTGTTCACCACCACCACCAGGCTGGGTGTTCACCACCACCACCAGGCTGGGTGTTCACCACCACCAGGCTGGGTGTTCACCACCACCACCATGCTGGGTGTTCACCACCACCACCAGGCTGGGTGTTCACCACCACCACCAGGCTGGGTGTTCACCACCACCAGGCTGGGTGTTCACCATCACCACCATGGCTGGTGTATATAGTACGTACAAGAACATGGTATACGGAACACAAGTTATACAGGGAACTAAAATAAACTAGTACCATTATACTGGTTCTCAGCCTCCTAGTAGGTCACCCACACACCCCTCTCAGCTCACACCAAGATCACCCCTCTCAGCTCACACCCCAAGATCACCCCTCTCAGCTCACCCCAAGTTCACCCCTCTCAGCTCACCCCAAGATCACCCCTCTCAGCTCACCCCAAGATCACCCCCTCTAGCTCACACCCCAAAATCACACTAACTATATTTTTGTGTTTCGTACGCTCTAAGGTGGAGTCCAGCCTCCACCCCTCAAGGTCTCCTGCTCCAGAACACCTCCGCTGCCTCTCTAGGCCTCCACATATTCCGCTGAAACCACCAGTGACAAGACGGAGGGTGACCTTCCAACGGGCCAACAACACAGGTTGAGGACCAGTATAATGGTGCTAGTCTGAGTTCCCTGTACGGTTTGTGTTCTCGCTATCGTTGCCAACAATAATATTATTGAGTTGACGGAAGAGTTGGTGAGCGGCCCTCAACCGCCTCCCGTTACCACAACCTGTCGCTGATATTGTGACCTGGAGCGGGAGGTGTGGCCCAGGTGTGGCCCAGGCAGTGGGTGGCCCGGGTGTGGCCCAGGCAGTGGGTGGCCCGGGTGTGGCTCAGGCAGTGGGTGGCCCGAGTGTGGCCCAGGCAGTGGGTGGCCCGGGTGTGGCTCAGGCAGTACTCACCTAGTTGTACTCACCTAGTTGTGTTTGCGGGGGTTGAGCTCTGGCTCTTTGGTCCCGCCTCTCAACCGTCAATCAACAGGTGTACAGATTCCTGAGCTTATCGGGCTCTGTCATATCTACACTTGAAACTGTGTATGGAGTCAGCCTCCACCACATCACCCCCTAATGCATTCCATTTGTCAACCACTCTGACACTAAAAAAGTTCTTTCTAATATCTCTGTGGCTCATTTGGGCACTCAGTTTCCGCCTGTGTCCCCTTGTGCGTGTTCCCCTTGTGTTAAATAGACTGTCTTTATCTACCCTATCAATTCCCTTCAGAATCTTGAATGTGGTGATCATGTCCCCCCTAACTCTTCTGTCTTCCAGCGAAGTGAGGTTTAATTCCCGTAGTCTCTCCTCGTAGCTCATACCTCTCAGCTCGGGTACTAGTCTGGTGGCAAACCTTTGAACCTTTTCCAGTTTAGTCTTATCCTTGACTAGATATGGACTCCATGCTGGGGCTGCATACTCCAGGATTGGCCTGACATATGTGGTATACAAAGTTCTGAATGATTCTTTACACAAGTTTCTGAATGCCGTTCGTATGTTGGCCAGCCTGGCATATGCCGCTGATGTTATCCGCTTGATATGTGCTGCAGGAGACAGGTCTGGCGTGATATCAACCCCCAAGTCTTTTTCCTTCTCTGACTCCTGAAGAATTTCCTCTCCCAGATGATACCTTGTATCTGGCCTCCTGCTCCCTACACCTATCTTCATTACATTACATTTGGTTGGGTAAAACTCTAACAACCATTTGTTCGACCATTCCTTCAGCTTGTCTAGGTCTTCTTGAAGCCTCAAACAGTCCTCTTCTGTTTTAATCCTTCTCATAATTTTAGCATCGTCCGCAAACATTGAGAGAAATGAATCGATACCCTCCGGGAGATCATTTACATATATCAGAAACAAGATAGGACCGAGTACAGAGCCCTGTGGGACTCCACTGGTGACTTCACGCCAATCGGAGGTCTCACCCCTCACCGTAACTCTCTGCTTCTTATTGCTTAGATACTCCCTTATCCACTGGAGCACCTTACCAGCTACACCTGCCTGTCTCTCCAGCTTATGTACCAGCCTCTTATGCGGTACTGTGTCAAAGGCTTTCCGACAATCCAAGAAAATGCAGTCCGCCCAGCCCTCTCTTTCTTGCTTAATCTGTGTCACCTGATCGTAGAATTCTATCAAGCCTGTAAGGCAAGATTTACCCTCCCTGAATCCATGTTGGCGATTTGTCACGAAGTCCCTTCTCTCCAGATGTGTTACCAGGTTTTTTCTCACGATCTTTTCCATCACCTTGCAGGGTACACAAGTCAAGGACACTGGCCTGCAGTTCAGTGCCTCTTGTCTGTCGCCATTTTTGTATATTGGGACCACATTCGCCGTCTTCCATATTTCTGGTAGGTTTCCCGTCTCCAGTGACTTGCTATACACTATGGAGAGTGGCAAGCAAAGTGCCTCTGCACACTCTTTCAGTACCCATGGCGAGATCCCATCTGGACCAACAGCCTTTCTAACATCCAGATCCAGCAGGTGTCTCTTGACCTCCTCTCTCGTAATTTCGAACTCCTCCAAGGCCGCCTGGTTTACCTCCCTTTCTCCTAGCACAGTGACCTCACCCTGTTCTATTGTGAAGACCTCCTGGAACCTCTTGTTGAGTTCCTCACACACCTCTCTGTCATTCTCTGTATACCTGTCCTCGCCTGTTCTAAGTTTCAATACCTGTTCTTTCACTGTTGTTTTCCTTCTGATGTGACTGTGGAGTAGCTTTGGTTCGGTCTTGGCTTTGTTTGCTATATCATTTTCAAAATTTTTCTCTGCTTCTCTTCTCACCCTGACGTACTCATTCCTGGTTCTCTGGTATCTCTCTCTGCTTTCTGGTGTTCTGTTATTCCGGAAGTTCCTCCACGCCTTTTGGTTCAGTTTCTTCGCTTCCATACATGCCCTATTATACCATGGATTCTTCTGTTGGAAGTGGGGTGGACCGGGTTTCGGTTAGGCAGTGGGGTGGCCCGGGTGTGGGTCAGGCAGTGGAAGGCACGGGTGTGGCTCAGGCAGTGGGTGGCCCGGGTGTGGCTCAGGCAGTGGGTGGCCCGGGTGTGGCTCAGGCAGTGGGTGGCCCGGGTCTGGCTCAGGCAGTGGGTGGCCCGGGTGTGGGTCAGGCAGTGGGTGGCCCGGGTGTGGCTCAGGCAGTGGGTGGCCCGGGTGTGGCCCAGGCAGTGGGTGGCCCGGGTGTGGCCCAGGCAGTGGGTGGCCTGGGTGTGGCTCAGGCAGTGGGTGGCCCGCGTGTGGCCCAGGCAGTGGGGGGCTCGGGTTTGGTCCAGGCAGTGGGTGGCCCGGGTGTGGCCCAGGCAGTGGGTGGCCTGGGTGTGGCTCAGGCAGTGGGTGGCCCGCGTGTGGCCCAGGCAGTGGGTGGCTCGGGTTTGGTCCAGGCAGTGGGTGGCCCGGGTGTGGCTCAGGCAGTGGGTGGCCCGGGTGTGGCCCAGGCAGTGGGTGGCCCGGGTGGGGCTCAGGCAGTGGGGTGGCCCGGGTGTGGCTCAGGCAGTGGGTGGCCCGGGTGTGGCTCAGGCAGTGGGTGGCCCGGGTGTGGCCCAGGCAGTGGGTGGCCCGGGTGTGGCCCAGGCAGTTGGTGGCTCAGGCAGTGGGTGGCCCGGGTGTGCTCTATAAGGGCCACACCCATCTAAATTTATTTGGGTAGGGCCACTACCTGAGTGTGTGTAGGTTAGGAGAGAATAGCACACATACCTTGAGTATTCAGTGGGCAGCCCACCACGCGTGGGTGTAGGTGGGCAGAGGGTGTAGGTGGGCAGAGGGTGTAGGTGGGCAGAGGGTGTAGGTGGGCAGAGGGATGGTGGGCAGAGAGTGTAGGTGGGCAGAGGGTGTAGGTGGGCAGAGATTGTAGGTGGGCAGAGTGTGTAGGTGGGCAGAGGGTGTAGGTGGGCAGAGGGTGTAGATGGCTAAGAGTGTAGGTGGGCAGAGGGATGGTGGGCAGAGGGATGGTGGGCAACCACCATTCCGTCCTCCAGGTCCTCGCATGAACAGGCATTCCGACAAATAAATATTTTAGTTCATCCGTTGTTTGAAGTGGATGTTTTGTGTGTTGGTGCCGGGAGCCGGATGTTCTGCCCTGTTATTCTGTTCACCCCCCTGTTGCCAGATGGTTCTCCGCCCCAGTGTTCACTTGTTTTCTCTCGCTCTCTCTCTCTCTCACTTTTATTATATATTGACATGTACTATATATATCGTTCTTGTTCTATCACATCTGGCGAGGTGTTCGCTTCCAGTACCTTTGGTTCCAAGTTCTCTTGAGTAATTGTGGTTCAATGGATTCTTCCAGAACCTGCGTTCAATGGTCTGTTCCGTACCTGTGCTACCAAGGTCGCAGGTTCGAATCCTAGCATGCTTTACTTGTTCTCATTAATGTATCACATTAAAATTTCCTTGAGCAATAATAATAAAAATAGTTATTTTTAATTCGTATAAAAAATTTTTGTTATTGTTTTAATTCGTAAAAAATTGTTTTGTTATTGTTTTAATTCGTAAAACTGTAATTTGTTATTAAAAATTCGTCATTGAAGCACTTGTTCCGGAAGTGTTCGGACGTCAACAGTTGTGAGTCGTGTGTAAACCGTTTGTCATTCATTAACAGCTGGGGGGGGTTGGCGGGTGGATGGAATCACTTTTGGGTCTTTGGAGGACGGGCTGGAACTTGTACTTGTACACGAAACTTAAGTTTATGAGGTACATTGCGTCGAAGTGCTGAAACACTAAACACTTAGATATAGAAATAATTACATTCTCTGTACAAGTATCGGGGAAATCTCTTTATAGTTAAACTCTATATAACACTGAAGGTATCTTACCTGGAACAGTCGAGATTATCCTCACGTCAGATTTATAACATGAAACACTTGTTAAAGTTCTCACCAGGCAAGTGTTATCTTCCTGCGAAGATAACAAATTCCTGAGACCTAAAAAACAAATGTATATTTTTGACTGAAATGAACGAAGGCGCCATAATTGCGACGACAGAATTGGGATTTGTAGGATCGAATCTCCACTGAATCGTGTTAATCACAGTGACCCGACACTGAATCTACCCAGGTCCTAGCAAGATGCATGTGGTCGACTCAACAATGAAACTGCCTGAATCACAGTCAGATGTATCTGAACGAATGTATAATGCCTCAGCCATGAATACTGAAGTGAATAGTCCCGTACTGTTAATTGTATTTTGTCTTCGATACTTGAATTCTACAGTTCCAGGCACTAGGAGTTATTGAAGGGTCTCGTTTGAACTCCTTCCAAGTCTACTTCGATGTAAACATTGTCATGAACCTATAACAGGATAATGTTTTTCATTAATTAGTTTTTCCTAGAGGTAAAAACATCTGGATACACAAGCTACGATAACCGAGCTCGTTAATACCTGGAAACAGCGAGTATAAGGAGAAATGGTTATATAAATTTTCAAAACATTTTTTCTTATATAGCCATGATGTAAATGTTTATTATAAATTTGCGTTTACACATATGCCATGGCCATTACATCTGATGGTCTCGAAATGTAATCCCAAATAATAGAAGCCTACATCTCGACCATCAACCTGGAACAGTCAGTCTGAGGCACATTAAAGATCGTTAAACAAGAAGTAACTCACAAAATTGGTAATTAAACAAACCTAATGAGCACTGCAATGTTGATATTAGTAAAGGCAAGAAAGCTTATTTTTTTTTAGGTAAATAATCTGGAGCTTCATGATAATTGGCGGCTGGAGCCTTGTGTTTCATAATTGTGTTGTTGTACATGAACTGTTTCAGCTCCTGGGCCCCGGAGCCTCTTTCAAACACCCTTCACACACTTAAATTTGAAAAAAAGATGTTTTGCTTTTAATTAAAGCGGCCGCTTGGAGAAGAATGGTGAGGTGGGAGCAAACACCAACGGGAGACGAACACCAAAGTTCTGTTGTGTTTGTTTTGACGTTAAAACACTTGACAATTTTAACTCTTGCCAGTCGACGGGGATTATTATGTTGATTTACAGAGAATGTAGCACGCTCTCGCATGCAAACACCTGTACGCCCGCACTCGCGCGCGCGCACAGTTGATTGTCGAGAGGTGGGATCAAAGAGCCAAAGCTCCACCCCAGCAAGCCCAATTAGGTGATAATACACACACACACACACACACACACACACACACACACACACACACACACACACACACACACACACACACACACACACACACACACACACATCACAGACCTGTTATTGCTCAATTTCGTGCGGCTAGAATTCCCGCTAATCCCTCTAAGAAGAAGTTGCGAACTGGACACCAATTGCTGGAGATCCGTCGACTAGTTAATAGGCCGGAGTCTCGTTCGTTATCGGAATTAACCAGACAAATCGCTCCACCAACTAAGAACGGCCATGCACCACCACCCACCTAATCGAGAAAGAGCTTTCAATCTGTCAATCCTTCCGGTGAAGGATACAGACAGTATGGTTTTCGATCTGGAAGATCCTGTGTATCGAATTTACTCAGTGTCTATGATCGAACAACAGAGATATTACAGGAAAGAGATGGTTGGGTTGACTGCATCTATCTGGACCTAAAAAAGGCTTTCGACAGAGTTCCACATAAGAGGTTGTTCTGGAAACTGGAAAATATTGGAGGGGTGACAGGTAAGCTTCTAACATGGATGAAAATTTTTCTGACTGATAGAAAATTGAGGGCAGTGATCAGAGGCAATGTATCGGACTGGAGAAATGTCACAAGTGAGGTACCACAGGGTTCAGTTCTTGCACCAGTGATGTTTATTGTCTACATAAATGATCTACCAGTTGGTATACAGAATTATATGAACATGTTTGCTGATGATGCTAAGATAAAAGGAAGCATAAGAAACTTAGATGATTGTCATGCCCTTCAAGATGACCTGGACAAAATAAGTATATGGAGCACCACTTGGCAAATGAAACCCCCTCCCCGCTCAGCTCGTTGTCGCTGTGTGGGGGCTTAGTGGACGGCTGCCGGAGTGTGATGCTCCTTGGGACAGTCCTCTGTCCATTTCTAGCCTTGTGCTCCTGCTGCCGTCCTCTCCAATTCTGCTGGGCATCTTTTCCTTTTCCTTCTGTTTCGTTTTTCTCCCCCCTCTTCTCCTATCTGCTTGCCGTTTCCTGCCGACCTTTTGCTCGTTCTGGTTCTTCCCTTGGACTTCTATTTTGACGCCCGGGTGCTTGAGGAGGCATACTCTTGCACCCGTAGAACTGTAGTACCCGACGTCGAGAGCGAGGGGAACCTTTTATTGTCAATCCCCCTTTCGTCACTGAACCCGATCTCGACGGACTGTCGGTTTCTTAAGGTGACGTTTGTGGGGCGTATACTCACAACGCACCCCTAGGAGGCCCCGGCAAGTTCGGCGATAGCTTCTTGTTGGGTGTCCTGCCTCTAATTGTGGCTCCATGGTGGGTGTGGGGGCACATTCGTGAATGAATTCTTTTTTCGTCATGATGATAACCCCTGTTTAGGCTGCTTCTGGTGTACCTTCTCAGGCTCGTGGGGTGGGCGACCAAGCCCCCGAGTCGGTCCGTATTGGAAAACCGGGCTCTGTAGCCTCCGCTGCATTGGGCCCCGACCTTGCTCCTCCTTTGGCCTCTCTGACTCCTTCCCCTGGCTCCCCTCCCTCCTCTGTGGTTGGGTCGAGCCCCAAGCCCCCAGTGGTGACTACCTCGTCCCCTGGCGCGGCTCCTTCTCTAGTTGTAACTACTGCGCCTTTTAACCCCTCTCTCTCTGGGGGTTCTCACCGCGGTCCTCGTCACGGCCGCCCTCGCTCGATTCCTTCCAGTTCTGCTACCTATCAAGCCTTGTTTGGTCCCGCGTCGTGGGCCAAATATTTTGATCTCCTCCCTCTTGATTCTGCGCCTCCTGACGATTTCTCCCTCCATCGACATCTCGTTGATTTCGTGGATGCCTCCATTACTTTCAACCCCACTCGTCTCGGTTCACGTGTCGTTGCTGTTCCTTCTCAGGATGCTGCTTCCCGCTTGGCTGCCTTATCCTGCCTTGGCGAGACCCCTGTTCGGGTCTTGAAGAACGCTCAGCTGAATGCCAGTGTTGGCACTATTTTGCTCCCGCCCCATGTTGCGACCGGTGTTCGGGACCTGCGCGACTGCCACGACGATATTCGACATATCCTTGCTGCCCAGGGCCATTCTATTCTCCAGGTGGACACGTTTGCTCGTCCCCCTCGTGGTAGTCGCCGTCAACCCCTCCGGGTTGTGAAGATTACCTTTGATGGTAGGACCCTTCCACCCTCTGTCATTCTTGCTGGTGCCAGGTGCTCTGTCCGGGAGTACATTCCTTCTCCTCGGCTCTGCAACAAGTGCTGGAGGTTTGGGCATGGTGCCCTCCACTGCTCCGGGACTGTCTCTCTCTGTCCTTTGTGTGGTGGCGAAGGTCACTAAGTCAGAGTGCACTTCTCCCCAGGCTCGTTGCCTCAACTGCGGTGAGGCCCATCCTACCTTCTCCCGTGCGTGTGTCCATTTCAAGCTTGAGGCAGCCGTCCTCAACTTGAAGCACCGGGAGCGTTTATCTTTTCCTGAGGCGAGACGCCAGGTTCGCCGGCTCCCGCCTTATGCTAATATCTCTTATGCTCGCGTGTTGCGCTCTTCCTCTCCTCGTCCTTCCCACTTTCCTCAGACTCACAACCGTTTCCGGGCCTTGGACCCTGATGCGCCCACTGCCCCCTCCTCTGTTCCTTTGGGTTCTCTCCCGAAGGATCCTCCTGGTCCTCTGTCCGGGGTTCCCCTTCCTTCTACCCGGTCTGTCGTGTCTCCTGTGTCTTCTTCCTCGTCCCCCTCCGATCCTCCTTCCCATCCTCTTCCTCCATCTATCGGCTCTCCCCACCGCCTGTCGGTGCGGGCGGATGTCCATCGCTCTCCTAGCGGCCGTCGTGTGTGCTCTCGTTCGGCTTCTCCTGTTGAGACACTGGAATCTGTTGATCGGTACGTAGTTGCTGGGACACCGGTCTCTTTAAGTCAGAAGCGTAAGCCTGGCTCCTCTCCTTCCTCTTCCCCGGCGGGTAAGAAGGCTTCGCTTTCTTCCTCAGCTCCTACGTCTGGTTCTGTTGCTCCTTCCCCTCCCGTTTCAGTGATTGCGCCCCCTGTTCCTGCTATGGAGGTTTCTTTGGCCCCTGCTTCCCTTTCGGTTGCTGCTCTTGCTGGGGTGCGCTCCCCTCTTTCTACTCCCCCTCTTCCTGCTGCTGTCCTTGACTGCTCCTCTCCGTTGTCTCCTCCTCCTTCCTCCTCCTCCTCCTCCTCCGGACCCCGCCCGCCCCCCTCTGATCTGTTCTCCCGTTTCCTTCCCTCCGTCTTTGCTCAGTTTACCCATGCCCCCTAACCCTGACTTTGCTGACCCTGATCCCGACCCTGATATTCTTTAACGTGCTCTGTTGCTCTTTCGCCTTGGTTTCTTCCTTGTTCTCTGTTTTTGTCCTTTCTCTTCTCGTCATTGTCCATTCTTCAATGGAACGTTCGAGGTTATTACGCCAATTTCCTCGAACTCCAACTTCTGATTTCGCGGTTTTCGCCCCTTTGTGTCTGTCTCCAGGAGCCAATGCTTGGTGCTCGTCCTGGTCGTTTTCGTGGCTATTCCTTTCTCTCCCCCCCCCCCAGCCATTGCTGGGGCTTCTAATTCTTCTGCTCTCTTGATTCGTGCTGATGCTCCCTTTGTTCCTTTACTTTTTCCTTCGCCTCTCCATTGTTCTGCTGCTCGTATCTTTGTGGGGAAATGGTACACAGTTTGTTCCATTTATCTCCCCCCGAGTGTCCCGCTCTCTCTTCCTGATTTGAAACACCTCCTAGACTCCTTGCCGGAGCCTGTGCTCCTGCTGGGTGACTTCAATTGTCGTCATTCTCTTTGGGGTGACGTTCTGACGAATACCCGGGGTCGCCTCCTTGAGCCGTTTCTCCTCTCTTCTTCCCTGTCTCTTCTGAATTCTGGTGAGCCCATTTGGACTCTCGGACTCGCACCCTTTCTTGTCTTGATCTTTCTCTCTGCTCTTCTTCTCTTTACTTAGATTTCACGTGGCAGGTTCTTGATGACCTCCATGGAAGTGATCATTTCCCCATCCTTGTTTCCTTTTTCTCTTTTCGCCCTTCCCTCTCTTTCCCTAGGTGGCAGTTTGCTACGGCAGACTGGACCCTATTTACCCTCAGTGCTGCTCTCTCTGACCTCTCCCTTCTGCCTCTCTCTCGCGCTCTCCTCCTTTTTCATGACACTGTCTTCAATGCTGCCCTCCGCTCTATTCCTCGCTCTTCCTCTCGGGGTCCGCGGTAGTGCGTTCCCTGGTGGAATGCGGACTGTGCTCGGGCTGTCCGCTGTAAGCGTGCAGCCTGGAAGAGGCACCGCCGTAGGCAGACGACCGATTTTTTTCTTTTCTTTCGGAAAGCGAGTGCGGTGGCCCGTAGGGCCATCCGTACCGCTAAACGTGAATCTTGGGCAACTTATGTCTCAACAATTACGTCCGAAACCCCTCTGGCCCAGATCTGGAAGCATATCCGCAAGATAGCGGGTAAGCTCGTTCCCGATGTTTCACCGGTCCTTCACCTCCATGATATTCTTGTGGCGGACCCGTTGCAGGTCGCTTCCGAACTGGGTTCCCACTTTTCTTCTGTTAGCTCTGGTCTTCATCTTCCCCAATCTTTCCTTCTTCGTAAACCTGTCCTTGAGTCTCGTCCTTTAGATTTCTGCACTCATCTTCAGCTTCCCTATAATGATCCCTTCTCTCTCTCTGAACTTCGTTCTGCCCTGGCCCTCTGCGGTTCTACGGCGCGGCGGCCTCCGATGGTATTCATTATGAGATGCTTCGCCATCTCCCTCCGAGCACGTCTCAGTATTTACTGAGTCTCTATAATCGGATCTGGGAGTCGTCGTCAGTCCCTGAGGACTGGCTCGATGCCGTTGTCCTCCCTGTTCGCAGACCGGGGTCTCTGGGTACTTCCCCTAAGGACTTTCGCTCTATTGCTCTCACAAGTTGTGTCTGCAAACTCTTTGAACGTATGGTTAACGTTCGTCTGATGTGGTTCCTGGAACACCATCACCTCCTCTCCCCTTCTCAATTTGGTTTCCGCAAGTGCCGCAGCACGACAGATGTCCTGGTGAACTTGGAGGTCTATATTCGTACTGCTTTTGCTGCGAAGACCTCCGTTGTTGCCGTCCTTTTTGACCTGGAAAAGGCTTACGACACCACTTGGCGTTATCATATCCTATCTCAACTTCATTCTTTTGGCCTTCGTGGTCATCTCCCTCTCTTTCTCCGCAGCTTCCTCTCTCGTCATTCCTTTCGGGTGCGCCTTGGTACCGCTCTCTCTCCCTCTTTTCAGCAATACGAATGTGTGCCCCAGGGTAGTGTTCTGAGCACTACTGTTTTTCTGGTTGCCCTCAATGGTCTTCTTTCCTCTCTTCCTTCTGGTGTCTTCTCTGCTCTCTATGTCGATGATCTTACCCTTTGTTGTCAGGGTGATGATTCGCCTCTCCTTCAACGCCGGCTTCAGCTTGCGATTGATGCCGTGTCGTCTTGGGCCACAGGTCATGGCTTCAAGTTCTCTACTTCTAAGACTTGTGCCATGACTTTTACGCGGAAACGGGTTGTTCTTCGTCCCTCTTTGTCACTTTATGGTCATCCCCTTGAATACAAAGATTCCGCGAAGCTTTTGGGGTTATTCCTTGACACTCGTTTGTCTTGGTCTCCCCATATCTCTTACCTCCGTGTTGAGTGCTCTAATTCCCTTACCCTCCTTCGGGTCTTGTCCCATACTTCTTGGGGGGCAGATAGGCGCACTCTCCTTGCTTTACATTCCTCTCTCGTCCTGTCTAAGCTTGATTATGGTTGCCCTGCTTACTCGTCTGCTTCTCCTTCTACTCTTCGCCGTCTTGATGCTTTGCACCATACTGGGTTGCGCCTCAGTTCTGGTGCCTTTCGTTCGACTCCCGTCCTTAGCTTGTATGTTGACACTGGCTTCCTGTCTCTCCAGGACCGCCGTGATCGCTACTGTCTTCGCTATCTTGCGCGGTCCTTGCAACATCCTTCCTCTCGCCTCTGTCGTGCTTTAACTTTTACCCCTCCTGCGGTTCCTGTTCCTCTTCACCACCTCCCTCTTTCTGTCCGGTTATCTCGCCTACAGGATTCTCTTTCCGTTCGTATTTCTGATGTTTCTCCTCGTGTTGTTCCTTCTTTGCCCCCGTGGAGGGTCCCTCTTCCGCGGTTTTGTACATCCTTGACTCGTATCACTAAAGCTTTTACCCCTCCTACAGTTCTAAAACGCCTTTTCCTCGAGCACTTTTCTTCTCACTCCCGCTCCGTTTCTGTCTTCACCGATGGGTCTAAGTCAGCGGACGGTGTTGGCTACTCTGTTGTTTTTC
This sequence comes from Procambarus clarkii, assembly GCF_040958095.1. Taxonomy (NCBI): domain Eukaryota; kingdom Metazoa; phylum Arthropoda; class Malacostraca; order Decapoda; family Cambaridae; genus Procambarus; species Procambarus clarkii. The sequence continues at coordinate 48,015,219 of NC_091169.1, read as the reverse complement.
CTGATCGCACTTATATGTGTCGCTTGCCTCCGGAGACTAGCATCTTTACAGCGGAACTTTATGCTATTCTCTATGCTCTTCGTCTCCTGCTTTCTCGTTGTCAGTCTTCCTTTGTGGTTGTTGTTGACTCTCGTAGTGCCCTCATGGCTCTCGGGTGCTTTAATCCAGTTCATCCGGTAGTTGTCGAGATCCAGCATTGGCTGTTTCTCGTTCACAGTAAATTTAAGTCGGTTGAGTTTTGTTGGGTTCCCAGCCATATTGGCGTGTCTTTAAATGAGCGTGCGGATGCTGCCGCTAAGGAAGCTATCCGCTCTTGTCCCATCTCTCGTAAAGGCATTCCGTATTCCGACTTTTACCCGGTTATCCATTCCTCAGTCCTTACCCGTTGGCAGGCTTCTTGGTTGTCTGTTACTGGTAACAAGCTACGTACTCTTAAATGTTGTGTTTCCTCATGGCCGTCCTCCTTCCACCGTAACCGGCGGTGGGAAACAGCTCTGGCGAGGTTGCGTATTGGCCATACTCGCTTAACCCATGGTCACTTGATGGAGCGCCGCCCTGCTCCTTATTGTCCTAGTTGCATTGTCCCTCTTACGGTCGTGCATGTCCTTCTTGAATGTCCTGACTTCCAGGACGAGCGTGTGTCTTGCTTTCCGACCGCCCCTCGCGGTCACCTGTCCCTCGATAGAATTCTTGGTGACTCGGATACTTTTGATATCGTTCGCCTTATGCGTTTTTGTTCTCGTATTGGCATCCTTGGTGATATTTAGCGCCCTCTGATTATTTTGCGTATTTGATGGTGCTACATAGCCTTCCCGGTTTGGTGCCTTCTTTTGATAATTACTTACTTACTTGACGTTTGCGAGGCATTACACATCAAGAAGTCAACACCAGCAATCAACAGCCAATTAATGCACAACTATATTCTACCCACCTCAAATCTCCGCTCCAATATAGAAGCATCAAGAAATATGGACCAATAGGCTTTCTACAATCACTTCCATTCAATACCCAATGTTTCATGTTCTGGCTTGTGTTGATGAAATTAATACCTTATTAAAATACCACCTCACCCCATCCACCTCACTCAAATGTAGATATAAACAAAATCGGAGATGTGTAAGTTCTATTCAGTTGTGTATGTGTTAACTAAAGTCTTTGAAAATGTAATAAGTTTTAGGAAACGCGCTCAAGTGTCACGTCAGACTTGAAATAAAAATGAATTTTGGAGAATTGATTTTTGAATTACCTCCAACAGTGAAAAGAAATGTACGAAACATTGAGAAAATTCGTGTTAGAATTATTAATCTTACTTTTTCGGTCATATTTAATAATATATGTCTACAGGAAAGACTGCTACCAAAATATACTAATACATATATATATATATATATATATATATATATATATATATATATATATATATATATATATATATATATATATATATATATATATATATATATATATATATATATATATATATATATAAAATATGCGAACAAGCTTGAATTGTCCCAAAGCCAATATGCAACTGAAAACTCGTCAACACAGAAGGATTGGAACATAGACAGCCAGGAGCACTATGCACTATGGGAACCCGGTATTTTAACCACTCGACCAACCTTGACTGTGCAAAAGACATTGGAGGCCGAGGCTATTTCCCCAACACCCCGACAGCACTTGGTGGTAATCTTATATAGATTACAAGATTCGTCGACCAAACAGTTTGGTCGACTGTTTGGTCAACATATTCGGCCAAATAATCCTCTATATATATATATCGTCTTGTAGATTAATCTCCGTTGTGATCAGACAGGCTTCTTTCTCGCCGATTAATCTTCCAGTAAACCAACAGTAGAATCATCCATCAGTTGGTCCTTGGAGCAGTTGTAAACCTCTTCCAGCTCCCTTGCATGAAACTGCTTCTCTAGTATTTTATAGTACAACCATTTTTGGTCATAGGTAACGCATACGAGCGAAATACGACGTTCTTTTCTTAGGACAGGTTGTAGGAGGACAGGTTGCACGAGTACAGGTTGCAGGAGGAAAGGTTGTAGGAGGAGAGGTTGCAGGAGGACAGGTTGTAGAACAGGTTGCACGAGTACAGGTTGTAGGAGGACAGATTGCACGAGTACAGGTTGCAGGAGGACAGGTTGTAGGAGGAGAGGTTGTAGGACAGGTTGTAGGAGGACAGGTTGCAGGAGGACAGGTTGCACGAGTACAGGTTGCAGGAGGACAGGTTGTAGGAGGAGAGGTTGTAGGACAGGTTGTAGGAGGACAGGTTGTAGGACAAGTTGCAGGAGGAGAGGATGTAGGAGGACAGGTTGTAGAGGACAGGTTGCAGGAGGACAGGTTGTAAGGAGGACAGGTTGTAGGAGGACAGGTTTTAATGAGGACACGTTATAAGGACAGGTTGTAAGGAGGACAGGTTGTAGGAGGACAGGTTGTGGGAGGACAGGTTGCAGGAGGACAGGTTGCAGGAGGACAGGTTGTAGGAGGACAGGTTGTAGGAGGACAGGTTGTAGGAGGACAGGTTGTAGGAGGACAGGTTGTAGAAGGACAGGTTGGAGTAATATCTTAGGTGCCGAGGCCAAGCTTATCATTGGATGTTGAGAGCCGGGGTGTGACACAGAACAAACATCAAGAAGAACATATACAAGACTGTGACACAGAGACAGGTAGTAAGACCCTAACAGATCTCACCCACACAGAGGGCGGCGCCAGGAAGGTTGCACTCACCTGAGTGCACTTTTACGTACTGTAAACAAACTGGGGATGTTTGGCGAGTGAAGTGTAGGCGAATGTGTGCTTTTGTCTTCGTGTGTGTGTGTGCGTGCATATGCGTGTGTGTTAATTTGCCTGCACATGTTTGTGCTCACCTAGTTGTGCTTGAGGGGGGAGGGGGTTTAGCTTCGGTTCATTGGTCCCGCCTCTTAACTATCAATGAACCGGTGTACAGATTCCAGATTGTGTAGTCACCGATTTGTACTCACCAATTTAGGCTTGCGGGAGTTGAGCTCTGGCTCTTTGGTCCCGCCTCTCAACCGTCAATCAACAGGTGTACAGGTTCCTGAGCCTATTGGGCTCTATCATATCTACACTTGAAACTGTGTATGGAGTCGGCCTCCACCACATCACTTCTTAATGCATTCCATTTGTTAACCACTCTGACACTAAAAAAGTTCTTTTTAATATCTCTGTGGCTCATTCGGGCACTCAGTTTTCACCTGTGTCCCCTAGTGCGTGGGCCCCTTGTGTTAAATAGCTTATCTTTATCTACCCTATCAATTCCCTTCAGAATCTTGAATGTGGTGATCATGTCCCCCCTAACTCTTCTGTCTTCCAACGACGTGAGGTTTAATTCACGTAGTCTCTCCTCGTAGTTCATACCTCTCAGCTCGGGTACAAGCCGAGTGGCAAATCTTTGAACCTTTTCCAGTTTAGTCTTATGCTTGACTATATATGGACTCCATGCAGGGGCTGCATACTCCAGGATTGTCCTGACATATGTGGTATACAAAGTTCTGAATGATTCCTTACACAAGTGTCTAAATGCCATTCTTATGTTGCCCAGCCTGGCATATACCGCAGTTGTTATCCTCTTGATATGGGCTGCAGGGGACAGATCTGTCGTGATATCAACCCCCAAGTCTTTTTCTCTCTCTGACTCTTGAAGAATTTCCTCTCCCAGATGATACCTTGTATCTGGCCTCCTGCTCCCTACACCTATCTCCATTACATTACATTTGGTTGAGTAACAACCATTTGTTCGACCATTCCTTCAGTTTGTCTACGTCTTTTTGAAGCCTCAAACAGTCCTCTTCTGTCTTAATCCTTCCCATAATTTTGGCATTGTCATCAAACCTTGAGAGAAACGAGTCTATACCCACTGGGAGATCATTCACGTATATCAGAAAAAGGATAGGACCGAGTACAGAGCCTTGTGGGACTCGACTGATGACCACGCAAATCTGAGGTTTCATCCCTCACTGTAACACTGCTTCCTATTGCTTAGGTACTCCCTTATCCACTGGAGCACCTTACCAGTTACTCCTGCCTGACTCTCGATCCAGCTTATGTACCAGCCTCTTATGCGGTACTGTGTCAAAGGCTTTCTGACAATCCAAGAAAATGCAATCTGCCCATCCTTCTCTTTCTTGCTTAATCTTTGTCACCTGATCGTAGAATTCTATTAAGCCTGTAAGGCAAGATTTACCTTCCCTGAACCCATGTTGATGGGTTGTCACGAAGTCTCTTCTCTCCAGATCTGTTACTAGGTTTTTTCATACGATCTTCTCCATCCCCTTGCATGGTATACCAGTCAAGGACACTGGCCTGTACTTCAGTGCCTCTTGTCTGTCACCCTTTTTGTATATTGGGACCACATTCGTTGTCTTTCATATTTCTGGTTGGTCTCCCGTCTCCAGTGACCTACTCTACACTATGGAGAGTGGCAAGCAAAGTGCTTCTGCACACTCTTTCAATACACATGGTGACATTCCGTCTGGACCAACAGCCTTACTCACGTCCAGATCCAACAGATGTCTCTTGACCTCCTCTCTCGTAATTTCGGACCCTTCCAAGGCCGCCTGGTTTACTTCCCCCTCTCCTAGTGCAGTGACCTTACCTCGTTCTATTGTAAAGACCTCGTGGAACCTCTTATCGAGTTCTTCACACACCTCTTTGTCGTTCTCTGTATACCTGTCCTCGTTGACAGGTATACAGAGAACTGTTCTATGTTTCATCACCTGTTCTTTTACTGTTGTTTTCCTCCTGAAGTGACTGTGGAGTAGCTTTGGTTCGGTCTTGGCTTTGTTTGATGTATAATTTTCATAATTTTTCTCTGCTTCTCTTCACACACTAACATATTCATTCCTGGTTGTCTGGTATCTCTCTCTGCTTTCTGGAGTTCTGTTATTCCGAAAGTTCCTCCACGCCCTTTTGTTCAGTTCCTTGCCCTATTATACCATGGATTCTTCTTTTGCTTCTCGGATTTTTCCTTTTGGACCGGGATAAACCTGTTTACTGCCTCCTGACACTTTTGGGTGACATAGTCCATCATATCTTGTACAGACTTGGCTCTGAGGTCTGTGTCCCAAGGTATTTTCCTTAGGAAACTTCTCATCTCCTCATAATTCCCCTTTCGGTATGCCAGCCTTTTGTTTCCTAGTTCTTTTTTTGGGGAGATTACGCCTAGCTCTACCAGGTACTCAAAGATCAGTACACTGTGATCACTCATTCCCGAGGCCAACTAAACTTCTAACTAAACTTCCCTTATATCCCACTCATTTAGGGTAAATATCAGATCGAGCATGGCTGGTTCATCTTCTCCTCTCATTCTTGTTGGTTCCTTGATATGCTGGCTTAGAAAGCTTCTTATTGCCACGTCCAGCAGCTTAGCTCTCTATGTGTCAGGTCCTCTATGTGGGTCTCTGTTCTGCCAATCTATCTTCCCATGGTTGAAGTCTCCCATGATTAGTAGCCCAGATCCATTCCTGCTAGCAACAGAAGCTGCTCTCTCTATTATGTTAATGGTGGCCATGTTGTTTCTATCATATTCCCGTCTGGGCCTGCTGTCATTTGGTGGTGGGTTATATATGACCCTACGACTATAATTTTTCGTCCTCCAGTTGTTATGGTACCTGTTATGTAGTCACTGAAACCCCTCACAGCCCTGAATAACCATCTTCTCAAAACCCCAGCTTTTTCTTACCAGCAGAGCTACACCACCACCTCCTCTTCCTTCTCTCTCTTTCCTGACAACATAATAGTCCTGTGGGAACACTGCATTTGTTATGGTTTTCGTTAGCTTTGTTTCTGTGAATGCTATTATGTCTGGGTTTTCTTCTAGTACCCCTTTTCCATGTTCCTTTTCTTTATTTGTAATTCCATCTATGTTAGTGTACATTGCCTTGAGGCTCACTTTCTTCTGTCCCTTCTCATATTGACTCCTTGGTGAGTGTTCTGCTGGTGGGGGAAGCTGTTCCATGGGTGTGAGGATTTGTGCGGTAGATAACAGGGTCTCAGAGGATACTCGGGTAAGAGGTGGGGGGGGGGGGTCAAGCGAAGGGGGGACAGGGAGGGTATGGGGTGAAGGGGGAGGGAAGACAGGAAGGAAAAGGGAGGAGAGGGGACATGGTGGGAGAAGGGGAGGGTAGGGGTAGCAAAGTGGGAATGGGGTGTGGGGGAGATTTGGTTGAGCATTGGAGTGGAGGCAGGGAGGGTTTGGGGTAGGGGGGTTATGCAGAGAAGGGTGGTGGGGTAGCCCTCCCTTCTGGTGTTACTGGGTTGCTGGTTGTGGGTTCCCCCCTTATCTCTGGGGATGTTGTGTTGGGAGTTGTGGTTTCCTGGTTTTCTCTTCTCGCCCTGCATTTCTTCCTTGCTTCTGCCACCCTGGCGCTCTCCTCCCTTGTCATGTCCCTCTGGAGGAATACTTTTTTTAATTCTTCCACATATTAAAGGTGGCTCTTCTTTGATAGATTCTTCTCCTTTGTGTGGGATAGAATCTTCTCCTTTGTGTGGGAGCCGGTCAGCCGAGCGGACAGCACGCTGGACTTGTGATCCTGTGGTCCCGGGTTCGATCCCGGGCGCCGACGAGAAACAATGGGCAGAGTTTCTTTCACCCTATGCCCCTGTTACCTACCAGTAAATAGGTACCTGGGTGTTAGTCAGCTGTCACGGGCTGCTTCCTGGGGGTGGAGGCCTGGTCGAGGACCGGGCCGCGGGGACACTAAAGTCCCAAAATCATCTCAAGATAACCTAAAGATAACCTCTCGTTTACAAACACTATCTTTAACACATGGTCTCGGTCTTTGTTACACCAGCCTTGCCTGAAAACCTTCTCAATGCTAAGCTCAGCTCCTTCCATCTCTAGTGTCTTCAGTATTTCATTCCCTGCCGCTCTGTCCTTATCATTCCATTCTGTCCTATTGGAGCCTTCCTGCTCTTTAATACCTACAGCTACTACTGATCTTTTTCTTTCCAGCAGCTGACTAGTGGAGCATGCCACTTCCTGTGAGGTGGCTGCTTTCATGGCTACCTCCCTCATTGTGGCCATTGCTTCAGAGTTATTTTTTTTTAGCATTTCTGCAAATGATGCTTTTATATTCACATTCTCTTCCAATATACTATTTCTAACTTCTCTTTGGATGATTATCTGAGTCTCAGCCTAGGTATTGCTCTGTTTGAGGGTTTTAATCTCCTCCTTGTGTGTGTGTGTGTGTGTGTGTGTGTGTGTGTGTGTGTGTGTGTGTGTGTGTGTGTGTGTGTGTACTCACCTAGTTGTGCTTTCAGGGGTGGAGATCTGGCTCTTTGGACCCGCCTCTCAACGGTCAATCAACTAATGTACAGGTTCCTGAACCTACTAGGCTCTATCATATCTACACTTGAAGCTGTGTATGGAGTCTGCCTCCACCACATCACTTCCTATGCATTGCATTTGTCTACTACTCTGACACTGAAAAAAAATCTTTCTAACGTTTCTATTGCTCATTTAGGCACTCAGTTTCCACGTGTGTCCCCTAGTGCGTGTGCCCCTTGTGTTAAATAGTCTGTCCTTATCTACCTTATCAGTGATCTACCTATTCTTCTTAGAATCTTGTATGTGGTGATCATGTCCCCTCTAACTCTTCTGTCTCCCAGTGACATTAGGTTTAACTCCCGTAGTCTCTCCTCGTAGCTCATACCCGTTGGTTCGCGTACTAGTCTGGTGGCAAACTTTTGAACCTTTTCCAGTTTAGTCTTATGCTTGACTAGATATTGACTCCATGCTGGAGCCGCATACTCCAGGATTGGTCTGACATATGTGGTATATAATGTTCTGAAAGATTCCTTACACAAGTTTCTAAAGGCCGTTCTTATGTTAGCCAACCTGGCATATGCCGCTGATGTTATCCTCTTGATATGAGCTTCAGGGGACAGGTCTGGCGTGATATCAACCCCCAAGTCTTTCTCTCTGTGACTCTTGAAGTATTTCATCTCCCAAATGATACCTTGTATCTGGTCTCCTGCTCCCTACACCTATCTTCATTATATTACATTTACTTGAGTTAAACTCTAACAATAATTTGTTCGACCATTCCTGCAGCTTGTTCAGGTCTTCTTGAACCTTCAAGCTGTCCTCCTCTGTCTTAATCCTTCTCATAATTTTAGCATCGTCAGCAAACATTGAGAGGAATGAGTCTATACCCTCTGGGAGATCATTTATGTATATCAGAAACAGGATAGGACCGAGTACAGAGACCTGTGGGGCTCGAATGGTGACTTCACGCCAATCTGAGGTCTCACCTCTCACTGTAACTCAATGCTTCCTATTGCTTAGGTACTCCCTTATCCACTAGAGCGCCCTACCAGTTACTCCTGCCTGTTTCTCCAGCTTATGCACCAGTCTTTTATGGTGTACTGTGTCAAAGGCTTTCTGACAATCCAAGAAAATGCAGTCCGCCCATCCTTCTCTTTCTTGCTTAATCTTTGTCACCTGATCGAAGAATTCTATTAAGCCAGTAGGTAAGATTTACCCTCCCTGAACTCATGTTGATGGGTTGTCACAAAATTCCTTCTCTCCATATGTGTTATTAGGTCTTTTCTCACAATCTTCTCCATCACTTTGCATGGTATACAAATCAAGGACACTGGCCTGTAGTTCAGTGCCTCCTGTCTGTCACCCATTTTGTATATTGGGACTACATTAGTCGTCTTCCACATTTCTTTTAGAACTCCTGTCTCCAGTGACCTACTATACACTATGAAGACGGGCAAGCAAAGTGCTTCTGCACACTCTTTCAATACCCATGGTCAGAATCCTTCCGGACCAACAGCCTTTCTCACGTCCAGATCCAACAGATGCCTCTTGACCTCATATCTTGTAATTTCGAATCTGCATCAATATCTTGTATCATCAACCTCATATCTTGTAATTTAATTTTTTCGGGGCCTCGTAGCCTGGTGGATAGCGCGCAGGATTCGTAATTCTGTGGCGCGGGTTCGATTCCCGCACGAGGCAGAAACAAATGGGCAAAGTTTCTTTCACCCTGAATGCCCCTGTTACCTAGCAGTAAATAGGTACCTGGGAGTTAGTCAGCTGTCACGGGCTGCTTCCTGGTGTGTGTGTGTGTGTGTGTGTGTGTGTGTGGTGTGGGAAAAAAAAAAAAAAAAAAAAGTAGTAGTTAGTAAACAGTTGATTGACAGTTGAGAGGCGGGCCGAAAGAGCAAAGCTCAACCCCCATAAAAACACAACTAGTAAACACACACACACACACACACACACACACACACACACACACACACACACACACACACACACACACACACACACACACAGTGTGTGGGAGTGGAAGAAGTACAGAAGACAAAGGACAGAGGACAACAGGATCAGATGCAACAGAGCTAGGAACGATTACATTAACATAAGACGAACATCGGAAAGGGACTATGAGAACGATATTGCAATCAAAGCGAAAAAGCAACCTAAGTTACTACACAGTCATATAAGAAGAAAAATGTCGGTGAACGACCAAGTGACAAGACTAAGGAAGACAGAGGGGGCATATACTGAAAGTGACAAGGAAATCTGCGAGGCACTGAATGCCAGTTTCCATGGAGTGTTCACTACCGAGCCTGAGCGGCTCCCATTGTTAGAAGAGATTACCCTAGATGAAAGACTATCAGATATAGAGGTGACAGCAGAGGAGGTAATGAAACAGTTGGCAACACTGGATGCAACTAAAGCGGTTGTACCAGACAAAGTATCACCGTGGATACTAAAAGAGGCAGCGCAGGCCCTCAGCATGTCTCTGGCAGAGATCTTTAATGAATCACTTATGTCGGGAGAATTGCCCAGTTGTTGGAAGAAGGCAAATGTCGTACCGATTTTCAAGAAAGGCGATAGGGAGGAGGCACTTAACTATAGACCCATATCACTGACAAGTATCCCCAATAAAATACTTGCAAGAATAATTAGGCTACGACTGCTTGCACACCTGGAGAACGTTAGGTTTGTGAACAAACATCAACATGGGTTCTGGAAAGGGAAATCGTGCCTAACAAACCTTTTGGAATTCTATGATAAAAGAACGAGGATAAGACAGGACAGAAATGGTTGGGCAGACTGCATATTTCTGAACTGCCAAAAAGCCTTTGATACAGTACCGCACATGAGACTGCTGTTCAAACTCGAGAGGCAGGCAGGGGTGGGAGGAAAGGCCCTAGCATGGTTAAGGAACTACCTAACAGGAAGGAGCCAAAGAGTTACGGTAAGGGGCGAGAGGTCGGACTGGCGAACAGTAACGAGTGGAGTACCTCAAGGATCGGTGCTAAGACCAATTCTATTTCTAGTATATGTTAACGACATGTTTACAGGAGTAGAGTTCTACATGTCGATGTTCGCGGATGATGCAAAGTTGATGAAGAATTGTGACAGATGAGGATTGCAGGATCCTCCAAGAGTACCTGAACAGGTAGCAGAGATGGTCAGAGAAATGGCTACTGGAGTTCAACACGAGCAAATGTAAAGTTATGGAAATGAGACTAGGTGATAGGAGACCAAAGGGACAGTACACAATGAAGGGGAACTGCCTACCTGTGACGATGCGAGAAAGAGACCTGGGTGTGGACGTAACACCTAATCTATCTCCTGAGGCACATATAAATAGGATAACGACAGCAGCATACTCTACACTGGCAAAAGTTAGAACATCATTCAGAAACCTAAGTAAGGAGGCATTTAGGGCGCTTTACACTGCCTACGTGAGGCCAGTCTTAGAGCCTGCCACCTCATCATGGAGTCCCCCATCTGAAGAAGCGTGTAAGGAAACTGGAAAAGGTTCAGAGGTTTGCAACGAGACTCGTCCCAGAGTTACGAGGGAAGAGATATGAGGAGCGCCTGAAGGAAATGTGCCTTACGACACAAGAAAGAAGAAGGGAGAGGGGGGACATGATAAGAACGTATAAAATACTCAGGGGGGATTGACAGAGTGGACATAAATGAAATTTTCACACGGAATAGTAACAGAACGAGGGGACATGGGTGGAAGCTGGAAACTCAGATGAGTCACAGGGATGTTAGGAAGTTTTCTTTTGACGTGAGAGTAGTGGAAAAATGGAATGCACTTAAGGAACAGGTTGTGAAAGCAAATACTATTCATAATTTTAAAACTAGGTATGATAGGGAAATAGAACCGTAGTCATTGCTGTAAACAACGGATGCTCGAAAGGCGGGATCCAAGAGTCAATGCTCGATCCTGCAGACACAAATAGATGAGTACACATACATCCCCAGGAAGTAGCCCAATTCAATTTATTTCTTTATTATGCACCCCATACCCATCCCGTGGGCGGTGGTGTAAAGGATTACAGAGGCACATAATCGGTTCAGGAACTGAATCCTCTAGTTCGTTTAGCTAAGGAAATATCGTTGACGCTACTTACACAATTATTAATGTTATATATACATGTACACATACTCATACGTACATGTACATATATATACATATACATATATACATATTTAATCACCCACGCAAATACACACATCAATAATCTTTTGTATCACAAGCGATTCAACAAGAGGCTCACAACAGTCACTATACAAGGCACTTTACGTCTATGATGAGTCACACAGTTACTAGTCTTGCTCCACACCCACCCAACTGGGCGGCAGCTTTACAGTCATGTGTATGCATTACCTACAGTAAGCAAATTTTGGATACTTCGCTAATATTTCGGGCAGCACATCATTATGAATGAAGTACTTACACATCTCTTGGACACTATTGATGGTGTTATCTCTAAATTCCGCGATTTTTTCACATTCCATTATATAATGACGCAAAGTATGCGAATAGTTCTGCTGACAGAGTTTACATTTAGTCAAATCAACAGCAGCAGATGTTAGAAATTCCCAGAGGTATTTGTAGCCGAGCCTAAGCCTAGCAGTGGTAACATCTAGAAGTCTGCTAACCTTATTGGATGACCCATAGACGTGCGGTACTTCCTGCATAATAGAATGATGATAGATGGAGAAACTGGTGTGAATTTCACTTTGCCTCAAGTCTCCGAAATTTAGTTGATGTTCCCGGAATATTACTGCCCTCAGGCTGCTCAAAGGCAGTCCAAGTTGGTAATCAATTCCCTCTTTACGAGCAAAAGTCTTGGGCAACTCATCAGTTCTATCATGCATTCGGAGACCAATATGGGAAGGAATCCACAGGAGACAGACTCTGACTTCATCATTGATTATTTCACTATATCTGTGTCTAGCTTCAGAGATAAGCACGTCACAGTTATGCCTTGGGGAGCTGAGGGCAGTCAAGGATGACAAGGAGTCACTTACAATTAGCGTGTCAACTTTGGATTCATATATGCGCTCGAGTGCAAGGATTATGGCAACCAATTCTGTTTGAAGAGTGGAGTTACTTAGTTACTTAGCCCAGTTACTTAGACGCGCTTCACACTCATGGGAAAAAGAACCATCCTCTCTCTGTCACAACAACTGCACTTCCAGCTGCACCATAGGACTGATGCCAGGAGCCATCAGTGTAAATAATCTGGGAAAGGGAGCGCTCTCTGATTAAAGCATCAATTTGGCTTAAGGCATTGTACTTTGCTTCTTGTCGAAGCAAGACAAGCTTCTTTATTCAGCTTCTTGGGTGGGAAATGGGGTACAGTATTTTGGAAAGGAGTGATCTCCCATGGGGCAGGAAAGTGTCGTTGTTGTCTCTCTTGGTAGAGATGATGAATATTTTACATACTGAGCACAGTGGCGGTTTTGGTAATCGATTTGGAGGAATGTTGACCTTCAAGGAAGAAGGCTTGGAGGGCTTCAGTGCAGGGGTTAGAGTGGGTTAGCCTAAGCATCATGATACCAATTAAAGCATTAATTTCAGTGATACGATCACTTACCTTGAGGTTATCTTGAGATGATTTCGGGGCTTTTTAGTGTCCCCGCGGCCCGGTCTTCGACCAGGCCTCCACCCCCAGGAAGCAGCCCGTGACAGCTGACTGGCACCCAGGTACCTATTTTACTCCTAGGTAACAGGGGGCTTACACATGAAATATTCAGTTTCTTCCTCATGTTTAGTAATTTAGTTGTACGGTGGCATTCGAGGATAATCATCATGGCTTCGTTTTGCATCTTTTCCAGCCCTCCAAGCATTCTCTCAGGCACTAGAGCAAGCATGGGTGAAGCATAATCAGTCAGAGACCTAATATATGAGAGATACATCCTTTTGACAATTCTCACATTTGCACCATAGCTTGGATGGTAGCCTGCCACAGCCTTGAGAGCACAGAGCCTCTCTCTACATTGACGACCCAGTCTGGCTACAACATTGCGGTACAGTGGAACCTCAAGACCAAGGTATTTGTATCTGGTTACATAGTCGAGCAGAGAGCCATCATGCAACTGCATTTTGCGAACGGCCCCACCCCGTCTGGGTGGGCGTCGATTCAGGATCTTTGTTTTCTCTACTGAGATGACCAAGCCTAGTTCCTGACATGTGTGCAATACAGAGTTCAGAACATTTTGGGTGTTGGTATACCCAATGGTGTGGATCAGTATATCATCCACATAGCTAATGGATGTGTTCGCTGGGTCTCCTAGTTACTGAGTTTAAAAGTGCATTGATTAACACATTGAACAGAGTAGGACTGAGAACGCCTTCCTGTGGAGTGCCAAGTTATCTACGGTATTATCCACCATAGAAGCCATCCTCCAACATTCCTTTTAGCAAGTTCGCTCAGAATGACGTGTGGGTTAGCAATGTCAAAGGCTGACTTAAGATATAGGAAAGTGGTATATGACCTATCAGTATGCAGGGTGAGGAAGGCGGTAATACAGTGATGTACACTTTCCATGCATAAAGCCATATATCTGGGGAGACAAGAAGTTACTAATTCTGTAAAGGATACGGTTGAGACCCCATCCTCTCAAGACACATACAGAGACAACAAGTGAGGGAGTTTGGGCGAAAAGCACTCTGCTGGTTAGGTTTAGGAATGGGAATAATAGAACTGTTGGTCCATGACTTTGGAAGCTCCCCAGTTACATAGCTCATATTATACAATTCAAGCAAAGGATTCCCTGGAACTAGCAAAAGCATATGCAGTATGACGTAACTCCATCCTCCCCAGGTGATGTAGCTTTGCCTTTATGTTGAGCAGAGTCTAGTTCGTATTCAGTAAAGAGCATGTCACAGTCATCCTCTTGATGAAGCATGAAGTCAAGGAGCCTTGCCCTATCAGTATATCTATTATTTAATTCATTTTGTGTGAGTAGAGGAAGACTGTCAAAGCTGGAAGTTTTGGCCCAAGCATCAATAAGCTCATTTGCTCTGTGCAGAGGATTAGGGTGCGAGATCTCTGCAGCATTTTTCCCTTTGATCTTGTTGATATCCTTCCATGCCCGACTTAGTGGCGTGTGAGAATTGAGACCACTGACAAAAGTTTCCCAGTCTGTCTGCCTCAGCTCCACCATACATTCCCTGGCCTCAGCCAGAGCCGTTTGAAAGAGCTTAATTAAGCATTTCAGCAGTGCGGGTCCTTCTATAAGCTAGTCCAATTCTTCTGGCAGTGTGTTTTAGTGCATGCAATTTAGAATCATTATAAGAGGCTATGATTATATTACACTGCTATGACCAGTGTAATTTGCGTTACGTGGCCTGGACGATGGATCTTGTTGATATCCAAGTGGATATCACTTCTTCTATGAACTGCTCGATAGTACCTGTGAGCTCACTGTTAAAATCTTCAACTGATGAAGGCTCGGATGAACTGTACCATTCTGACACATGAGCAACAAAATTGTCTCGTTGATCAATGGGCACAGCCAGCCTCTTCCGCTTGAACATTCCGCCGGGGAGGATAGAACTTCCAAAGCTTACAGTGGCTAATATGACCAGATGATCAGACGCCATATCTGGCACTATTGACGAGTCCCACACGGTGTGGGAGACGTTGACACCGAGACATAGATCAAGAATACCTCCGTAGATATGCGTCGGTTCAAGGTCACCCACAACCTTGTGCATCATCGTGACTACCTAATAGTGACAACAGTTGGTTGCCGTTACGATTACTGAACTGCGAATTACCAATATTCCTATGCCTAGCGTTATAATCACCTATAATGATGGTAGGCCCAGTCTGAATACAGATAGGAAGATCAGCATAATTAAACTTATCACTAGGAGCATACAGGTTAAAGATATTGAGGGCAGAGTTCCTCACATAGATCCTCACACCATGATACTGAAGCCCTTCCGTTGACTTGGCTGGGAGTGGCTGGTGAGGAAGGGACTTCTTAACATACAAAATACAAGAGTGACTGGATTTAAGGTTATAGACAACAAAGGAGGGTAATCTAGAGGGTAGAGACCTGATGGGAACTTTGCACTCCTGGAGGCTGACGACATCAATGGGCTCGGTCGTCACTTTATGGTGGATGTTGTTGTTGTTAAAGATTCGCTACTTGGATACTACACGGGCTATGGTGAGCCCATAGTTTTTGCGGTGGAGATCAGGAAGTCTTTTCCTGAATGATACTATGTTCCAACATAGGTTACGAAGCACCGTTGTATTGGGGGAGTTTGTGGAGGGATCCATAATATCTAAGTATTAGTCCCCAAAAGCTTTTGTGTGTGTTTGTGTAATATACTGTCCCTTTGCTCTGCTTTGTATCACTCCAGGTATTCCTCTATGTCTTGTGATGCAGCTGGCTGCAAGGCAATACACCTGCAATACACTGCCTCTCGTTTCTTTGTCAATAACACTGTTACTTATGAACTCTCTGACATTTGTTTTTAAGGATTTGGGGAACACAGGAAGCAGCCCGTACCAGCTATCTAACTCCCAGGTACCTTCTTACTGCTAGGTGAACATCAGGGTGAAAAGAAACTCTGCCCATTTGCTTTGCTATCGGCCGGGAATCGAACCCGGGTCTGTGGACGGCGAAATTCGAACGCTGTGTGTGTGGGGGGGGGGGCTAAGTGGCAAAGTGGGAGTGGACCACTCCCACCCCTCCCCCCCCCCCCTCCCTCCCCCCCCCCTCTCTGAGTCTGGCTGTTTGTTGGCACTCCACAACTAATCCATTTCCCACAATGTTTGCTCTGGTGGAGTTGGCTGTGTAGAGCGGCCACTTGTGTAGAGCGGCCTCCTGTGTAGAGCGGCCACTTGTGTAGAGCGGCCACTTGTGTAGAGCGGCCACTTGTGTAGAGCGGCCACTTGTGTAGAGCGGCCACTTGTGTAGAGCGGCCACTTGTGTAGAGCGGCCACTTGTGTAGAGCGGCCACTTGTGTAGAGCGGCCACTTGTGTAGAGCGGCCACTTGTGTAGAGCGGCCTCCTGTGTAGAGCGGCCACTTGTGTAGAGCGGCCACTTGTGTAGAGCGGCCACTTGTGTAGAGCGGCCACTTGTGTAGAGCGGCCACTTGTGTAGAGCGGCCACTTGTGTAGAGCGGCCTCCTGTGTAGAGCGGCCACTTGTGTAGAGCGGCCACATGTGTAGAGCGGCCACTTGTGTAGAGCGGCCTCCTGTGTAGAGCGGGCACTTGTGTAGAGTGGGCACTTGTGTAGAGCGGCCACTTGTGTAGAGCGGCCACTTGTGTAGAGCGGCCACTTGTGTAGAGCGGCCACTTGTGTAGAGCGGCCACTTGTGTAGAGCGGCCTCCTGTGTAGAGCGGGCACTTGTGTAGAGTGGGCACTTGTGTAGAGCGGCCACTTGTGTAGAGCGGCCACTTGTGTAGAGCGGCCACTTGTGTAGAGCGGCCACTTGTGTTGAGCGGGCACTTGTGTAGAGCGGCCACTTGTGTTGAGCGGCCACTTGTGTTGAGCGGGCACTTGGGTTGAGCGGCCACTTGTGTAGAGCGGCCACTTGTGTTGAGCGGCCACTTGTGTTGAGCGGCCACTTGTGTTGAGCGGCCACTTGTGTAGAGCGGCCGCTTGTGTAGAGCGGCCACTTGTGTTGAGCGGCCACTTGTGTTGAGCGGGCACTTGTGTTGAGCGGCCACTTGTGCTGAGCGGCCACTTGTGTAGAGTGGCCGCTTGTGTAGAGCGGGCACTTGTGTAGAGCGGGCACTTGTGTAGAGCGGCCTCCTGTGTAGAGCGGGCACTTGTGTAGAGCGGGCACTTGTGTAGAGCGGCCAATTGTGTAGAGCGGCCACTTGTGTTGAGCGGGCACTTGTGTAGAGCGGCCACTTGTGTAGAGCGGCCACTTGTGTTGAGCGGCCACTTGTGTTGAGCGGCCACTTGTGTAGAGCGGCCACTTGTGTAGAGCGGCCACTTGTGTTGAGCGGCCACTTGTGTTGAGCGGCCACTTGTGTTGAGCGGCCACTTGTGTAGTTACCTGGTTGATTACCTGGTTGATGGGGTTCTGGGAGTTCTTCTACTCCCCAAGCCCGGCCCGAGGCCAGGCTCGACTTGTGAGAGTTTGGTCCACCAGGCTGTTGCTTGGAGCGGCCCGCAGGCCCACATACCCACCACAGCCCGGTTGGTCCGGCACTCCTTGGAGGAATAAATCTAGTTTCCTCTTGAAAATGTCCACGGTTGTTCCGGCAATATTTCTTATGCTTGCTGGGAGGACGTTGAACAACCGCGGACCTCTGATGTTTATACAGTGTTCTCTGATTGTGCCTATGGCACCTCTGCTCTTCATTGGTTCTATTCTACATTTTCTTCCATGTCGTTCACTCCAGTACGTTGTTATTTTACTGTGTAGATTTGGTACTTGGCCCTCCAGTATCTTCCAGGTGTATATTATTTGATATCTCTCTCGTCTTCTTTCTAGTGAGTACATTTGGAGGGCTTTGAGACGATCCCAATAATTTAGGTGCTTTATTGTAGAGCGGCCACTTGTGTAGAGCGGCCACTTGTGTTGAGCGGCCACTTGTGTAAAGAGGGCACTTGTGTAAAGCGGGCACTTGTGTTGAGCGGACTCTTGTGTAGAGCGGCCACTTGTGTAGAGCGGCCACTTGTGTAGAGCGGACTCTTGTGTAGAGCGGCCACTTGTGTAGAGCGGCCACTTGTATAGAGTGGCCACTTGTGTAGAGCGGCCACTTGTGTACAGCTGACACTTGTGTAGAGCGGCCCCTTGTGTAGAGCGGCCCCTTGTGTAGAGCGGCCCCTTGTACAGAGCGGCCACTTGTCTAGAGCGGCCACTTGTGTAGAGCGGCCACTTGTGTAGAGCAGCCAGTTGTGTACAGCTGACACTTGTGTAGAGCGGCCACTTGTCTTGAGCGACCACTTGTGTAGAGCTGACACTTGTGTTGAGCGACCACTTGTGTTGAGCGACCACTTGTGTTGAGCGACCACTTGTGTAGAGCTGACACTTGTGTAGAGCGACCACTTGTGTAGAGCTGACACTTGTGTAGAGCGACCACTTGTGTAGAGCGACCACTTGTGTGTCCCAGGACAGGAAGGACCGGCTGGCTCTCTGCTTCACTGGTTCTACTCCAGTTGGGTCAGTACTCACCTATTTGTACTTGTGGGGGTTGAGCTCTGGCTCTTTGATCCCGTCTCTCAACGGTCAATCAACTGGTGTACAGGTTCCTGAGCCTAATGGGCACTATCATATCTACTTTTGAAACTGTGTATGGAGTCAGCCTCCACCACATTACTTCCTAACGCATTCCACCTGTTAACTACCCTGACACTGAAAAAGTTCTTTCTAATGTCTCTGTGGCTCATTTGGGTACTCAATTTCGACCTGTATCCCCTTGTTCGTGTTCCACCCTTGTTAAAGAGTTTGTCTTTGTCCACCCTGTCAATTGCCCTGAGAATTTTGTATGTGGTGATCATGTCTCCCTGGGATCTTCTGTCTTCCAGCGACATGAGGTGCATTTCACGCAGCCATTCCTCGTAACTCATGCCTCTTTGTTCTGCCTAGTGGCATACATCTGAACTTTTTCCAGCTTCGCCTTTTGCTTGACAAGGTACGTGCTCCATGCTGGGGCCGCATACTCAAGGATTGGTCTTACATATGTGGTATACAAGGTTGTGAATTGGTATATATATATTGGTATATTGGTATGTGGTATACAAGGTTGTTCCTTCAGGAACCTTACACAGGTTCCTGAAGGCTGCTCTGATGTTAGCCAGCCTCGCATATGCCGCAGATGTCATTCTTTTTATGTGTGCTTCAGGAGACAGGTTTGGTGTGATATCAACTCCTAGATCTTTCTCTCTGTCCGTTTCATGAAGGACTTCACCTCCCATTCCATATCCTGTGTCTGGCCTCCTGTTTCCACCGAGTAGTTTCATTACCTTACATTTATTCGGGATGAACTTCAGTAACTTTTTGTTGAACCATTCATTCAGTCTGTCTAGGTCATCTTGTAGCCTCATACCATCTTCCTCTGTTTTAATCCTCCTCAAAATTTTTGCATCATCAGCAAACAGTGAGTGGAACTATTCTATACCCTCTGGGAGATCATTTACATATATATCAGAATCAGTATGGGTCCAAGGACTGACCCCTGCGGGACTCCACTGGTGACGTCTCACCAATCTGAGACCTCACCCCTCACACTGACTCGTTGTCTCCTGTTGCTTAGGTACTTCCTTATTCAATGGAGTATCTTCCCTTTCACTCCTGACTGCATCTCCAGCTTTTTCACTAGCTTCTTGTGTGGTACTGTGTCAAAGGCTTTCAAGCAATCCAAAAATATGCAGCCTACCCACCCCTCTCTTTCTTGCTTGATTTTTGTTGCCTGGTCGTAGAATTCAGTTAATCCTGCAAGGCATCACTTACCATCCCTGAATCCATGTTGATGTTGTTACAAAGTTCTTTCGCTCCAGATGTTCCACTAGCTTTTTCCCACAATCTTCTCTACCATCTTGCATGGTATGCAAGTTAGGGACACTGGCCTGTAGTTCAGTGCTTCCTGTCTATCCCCCTTCTTGTATATCGGAACTACATTATCCGTCTTCCAATTTTTTGGCAGTTTCCCTGTTACCAGTGATTTGTTATACACTATGGAAAGTGGCAGGCACAGTGCTTCTGCTCCTTCCTTTAGTATCCATGGTGAGATTCCATCTGGGCCTATAGCCTTTGTCACACATCCAACTGTAAGAAAAGCTTCCTTACATCCCCACTGATAATTCAAAGCTCCTCTAGTGGTGCCTGGTTATTTATTCCCTCTCTTATCTCTGGAACTTCTCCTTGCTCTAATGTGAAGACCTCCTGGAATTTCTTATTGAATTCCTCGCACATTTCCTTGTCGTTTGTAGTGCATTTGTCTGCTCCTATTCTCAGTTTTATTACTTGTTCCTTCACTGTTGTTTTCCTCCTGATGTGGCTGTGCAACAGTTTAGGTTGGGTCTTTGCCTTGCTTGCTATGTATTTACGTATTGCCCTTCTGCCTCTCTTCTCACCCTGACGTATTCATTCCTGGCACTCTGGCGTCTTTCTCTGCTCTCAGGTGTCCTGTTATTTCTATAGTTTCTCCACGCCCTTGTACTTTGCTACTTAGCTAGCCTACATCACTGATTAAACCATGGGTTTCTCATCTGCATTTCATTTTTTTCCTTTTGGAACGGGACAAACTTGTTTGCTGATTCCTTACATTTCTGCGTGATGTAGTCCATCATGTCTTGGGCCGTTTACCCCTGAGCTCTGTTTCCCAAGTTATATCTGTTAGGCATTTTCTTATATCCTCATAGTTTCCAAAACGGATTGCCAGTCTTTTGTTTTCAGTTCCCTTCCTTGAGTACATTAACCTATCTTCGACCAGATACTCCAACATCAGTACACTGTGATCGCTCATTCCTACTGGGGCCTCGAAATCTTTTCCCTAACATCAGCATCAGTGACATAAAATCCTGTGTGTGCTTGTGAGTACTCAACTATTTGTGCCTGCAAGATTAAGCTTTAGTTCTTGGACCCTGCCTTTCTAGGCGGCGATTACTTATGCAATGACTAATGCCCTAATTTTCGTATCATATCTACTTTTACAATTATGAAAAGAGTTCGCTTCTAGAACCTACTTTTTAGTTCATTTCATTTTCCCGTTACTCCTGTGCAAACATAACATCTGTAAACCTCTGTAAGGTTCATCATTTTCTACAAGCTTCCTCCCGAGCCCTCTTGTTCTGTTGTGTTCATTGTGAACATTTCTTCTTTTTCGGCTTTGTGAATCTCTCTAAAGCGTCTGTGTCTCCCCTCAATCTTTTCTTTCCTAGCGTCGTCTGGTCTAGTTCCTTCAGTCTTCCTTTACCCCAATCCCTCGCAAATCTGGGACGAGCGTCGTTGCAAACATCTGAACCTCCTCAAGTTTCTTTACAAATGTTTTCCTTTGGTGCTCCACACTGGGGCGATGTACTCTAAAACTGGTCTCACGAAGGCGGTGTTCAGCGCTCTAGAGTCCTCCTTATTTACCCTCACTGGTGTTCTACCTGTTGCTTGTGAAGTACTGGCTGCTGATGTTATTCATTTCAATAAAACCTCCGAAGGAATTTTCCTTCATTGTATACTGTCTTTTGGTCTCCTGCCAATAGGCCCCATTTCATCATCAATTTACACTTGCTGGCGTTGAACTCTAATAGCCATTTCTGTGACCAAATCTACAGCTTGTCTAAATCATCTTGGAGAATCTTACAATGTCTGCAAACAACGACATATAACACTCATCTCCTGTTGAAAAGTCATTAATGTAAATTGGAAATAGTATGGCTCCCAGCAGCGATCCTTGAGATACTCCGCTTGTTACCTTATGCCAGTCCGACTTCTCGCCCCTCACTGTGACTCTCCGACTCTTGTCTGTTAGGTATACATTTGTCTCATTTACTCTGACAGGGTGAGGTAGCTGATAAAGAAACTAGTGTGCAATTAAGCACTTAATCACTGAAGGTAATGAAGGTGCTTTTACAAGCTCAGGTTATATAGTTACATCATATATATACATTGTATGATTGATATATTACATGGTCAATCTTGGATACAAGTCCAATATATCATCAAGTGTTCCAGTACTCATATAGTAACTACAGAGTTCAGCATACCTTAGCCCAGGAGGGCGAAAGTCAGTCAGTATGGGACATTCTACAATATAATGTTCAAGAGAGTGCATGTTTTCTCTTTCACAAAGTTGACACATTGTGTACTCGACATTTGGGTTTTGAGAAAGCTGCCAGATACGTCTATATCCCAGGCGTATTCTGGCCACTATAACATCACATTGCCGGGTTCTTGTTCTATTAGTCCCATATGTGAATGTCTCCTCACGATATCTATCATAATATTTAATGCTACAACTTTCAGGTCTTTGAGAATTTGTTAGGTCGGTGAGATTTTCATTAGATATTTGTTTAAGTATTCTCTTTGTCACTGCTAATGAAACACCCATATCAATTTCTACCACTGGTTTTCTGCAGGCTGACTTAGCAAGCATATCAACAGTGTCATGCCTTGAGATGCCAACATGTGATGGTATCCATAGGAATTTAATCTCAAATCTGTTTTCTTTGGCAGCTAAAACATTCATTCGAATATCACTGACTATTTTCTGGGTGTCACTACTATGTGCGTTCAATGCCAGGAGTGCACTCTGCGAGTCACAGTATATAAGTCTACTGCCTTTGTCTTTTAAAAATTCAGTGGCAAGGTATATGCCTGCAAGTTCGGTTTGAGTTGTACTTGCCCAGTCATTGACGCGCTTCATTGCTGTATGTACGAGAGAAGATTGTTCAAATATGTTACATGCACATCCGGTACATCGTCCACCTTCTTCTACAGAGCCGTCGGTATAGCACTGATAAACATCGTTACCCATACTCTGAGTACTTTCAGTGATGCTTTTCAGTGTTAACTGTTTTAATAATGTAGAGTGCACACTATCTTTATTGGGCGCATTTACAAAATCAACTGATAGATCCCAGTTATTCCATGGAGTAATTGGCTGATTAATCATTAGTTGAGTTGGGTATATATTTAATATTTTGATGGAGTTGGCTACCTTGTAGAACCAAAATACATAATCAGATTTCGTTCTTCTTCTATAGACCTCAGGTGAGTGCAGCATATTAGAAAGTTTAGGTTGAAACTTCATGTGTTGTCTAGATCTACTCAATGCCTTCACGCCGAAAACTGTGCTAATAGACAAAATTCTCTCACTTATGGTAGGTAATTTTAACTCTGCTCTCATATTAACTATTCTCGTGGACTTTGAAGCCCCCAAGGATGAAACGCATAGCTTCATTTTGCAAGGTTTCAAGAGATTTCAGCTCTTTGTCAGTATACAGTGTGAGATGTAGAGCATTGTAGTCAATCACAGAGCGTATAAATGATATATAAAACATTCTAGCAAGTCTCACGTGAAGTCCATGATTGACACCAACAAGGACCCGCAAGGGCTTTAATCTCTCTCAAAGTCTCCTCTTGAGAGAAGAAAGGTACCCAGGGTCGTTAATGGGGACACCAAGGTATCTGTAAGACTTGCAGTTCTCAAGTGCTCGCCCATCTATATGATAATTGGCTGGTGGAATACCACATGGAATGAGGGCACGAGTTTTCTGTACAGAGATAAGGAGGTCACATTCCTCAGCTCTAGTAGCAAAAGCGTCGAGCAGAACTTACATTCTAGGCTCGGTGGCAGCCTGTAAACATATATCATCAGCATAACAAATGACAGTGTCTTCATTATTAGTTGGAAGATCTTTAATAAGTTTATGCATCAGAACGTTGAACAACAAGGGGCTGAGGACCCCTCCTTGTGGAGTTCCCAGTTCAAAGTGTTTTTTCTCTGTGCTTTTAACACCATTAAACAAAACATATGCTGTTCGATTAGACAAACAGCCCTTTATCCATTTCAGTAATTTTCCTTGTATTCCCAGTTTGGCAAGCTGTTCCAGTATGATTTCTCTGTTTGCTGTATCAAAAGCTGCTGCTAGGTCGATGAAGACTGTTTGAGGGAAAGCTTCAATATGTGCGAAGTACTCAGCAAAACAATGTTGTGTACTGAGCCCGGGCATAAATCCAAACAGTTGGGGTGACAGGTGCCGCTGTATACGATACATGAGTCCGTTAAGAACAATAAAAAGCCAGTGGTTGAGGTGACAGGAGCCAGTGGTTGAAGTGACAGGAGACAGTGGTTGAGGTGACAGGAGCCAGTGGTTGAAGTGACAGGAGACAGTGGTTGAGGTGACAGGAGCCAGTGGTTGAAGTGACAGGAGACAGTGGTTGATGTGACAGGAGCCAGTGGTTGAAGTGACAGGAGACAGTGGTTGAGGTGACAGGAGCCAGTGGTTGAAGTGACAGGAGACAGTGGTTGAGGTGACAGAAGACAGTGGTTGAGGTGACAGGAGCCAGTGGTTGAGGTGACAGGAGCCAGTGGTTGAGCTGACAGGAGCCAGTGGTTGAGGTGACAGGAGACAGTGGTTGAGGTGACAGGAGACAGTGGTTGAGGTGACAGGAGACAGTGGTTGAGGTGACAGGACCCAGTGGTTGAGGTGACAGGAGACAGTGGTTGAGGTGACAGGAGCCAGTGGTTGAGGTGACAGGAGACAGTGGTTGAGGTGACAGGAGACAGTGGTTGAGGTGACAGGAGACAGTGGTTGAGGTGACAGGAGACAGTGGTTGAGGTGACAGGAGACAGTGGTTGAGGTGACAGGAGCCAGTGGTTGAGGTGACAGGAGACAGTGGTTGATGTGACAGGAGACAGTGGTTGAGGTGACAGGAGACAGTGGTTGAGGTGACAGGAGACAGTGGTTGAGGTGACAGGAGACAGTGGTTGAAGTGACAGGAGACAGTGGTTGAGGTGACAGGAGCCAGTGGTTGAAGTGACAGGAGCCAGTGGTTGAGGTGACAGGAGCCAGTGGTTGAGGTGACAGGAGACAGTGGTTGAGGTGACAGGAGCCAGTGGTTGAGGTGACAGGAGACAGTGGTTGAGGTGACAGGAGCCAGTGGTTGAGGTGACAGGAGACAGTGGTTTAGGTGACAGGAGCCAGTGGTTGAAGTGACAGGAGACAGTGGTTGAGGTGACAGGAGACAGTGGTTGAGGTGACAGGAGCCATTGGTTGAGGTGACAGGAGACAGTGGTTGAGGTGACAGGAGACAGTGGTTGAGGTGATAGGAGACAGTGGTTGAGGTGACAGGAGACAGTGGTTGAGGTGACAAGACCCAGTGGTTGAGGTGACAGGACCCAGTGGTTGAGGTGACAGGAGCCAGTGGTTGAGGTGACAGGAGCCAGTGGTTGAGGTGACAGGAGACAGTGGTTGAGGTGACAGGAGCCAGTGGTTGAGATGACAGGAGACAGTGGTTGAGGTGACAGAAGACAGTGGTTGAGGTGACAGGAGACAGTGGTTGAGGTGACAGGAGACAGTGGTTGAGGTGACAGGAGACAGTGGTTGAGGTGACAGGAGACAGTGGTTGAGGTGACAGGAGACAGTGGTTGAGGTGACAGGAGCCAGTGGTTGAGGTGACAGGAGCCAGTGGTTGAGGTGACAGGAGACAGTGGTTGAGGTGACAAGAGACAGTGGTTGAGGTGACAGGACCCAGTGGATGAGGTGACAGGAGCCAGTGGTTGTGGTGACAGGAGACAGTGGTTGAGGTGACAGGAGACAGTGGTTGAGGTGACAGGACCCAGTGGTTGAGGTGACAGGAGACAGTGGTTGAGGTGACAGGAGCCAGTGGTTGAGGTGACAGGAGACAGTGGTTGAGGTGACAGGAGACAGTGGTTGAGGTGACAGGAGACAGTGGTTGAGGTGACAGGAGACAGTGGTTGAGGTGACAGGAGACAGTGGTTGAGGTGACAGGAGACAGTGGTTGAGGTGACAGGAGCCAGTGGTTGAGGTGACAGGAGACAGTGGTTGATGTGACAGGAGACAGTGGTTGAGGTGACAGGAGACAGTGGTTGAGGTGACAGGAGACAGTGGTTGAGGTGACAGGAGACAGTGGTTGAAGTGACAGGAGAGAGTGGTTGAGGTGACAGGAGCCAGTGGTTGAAGTGACAGGAGCCAGTGGTTGAGGTGACAGGAGCCAGTGGTTGAGGTGACAGGAGACAGTGGTTGAGGTGACAGGAGCCAGTGGTTGAGGTGACAGGAGACAGTGGTTGAGGTGACAGGAGCCAGTGGTTGAGGTGACAGGAGACAGTGGTTTAGGTGACAGGAGCCAGTGGTTGAAGTGACAGGAGACAGTGGTTGAGGTGACAGGAGACAGTGGTTGAGGTGACAGGAGCCATTGGTTGAGGTGACAGGAGACAGTGGTTGAGGTGACAGGAGACAGTGGTTGAGGTGATAGGAGACAGTGGTTGAGGTGACAGGAGACAGTGGTTGAGGTGACAAGACCCAGTGGTTGAGGTGACAGGACCCAGTGGTTGAGGTGACAGGAGCCAGTGGTTGAGGTGACAGGAGCCAGTGGTTGAGGTGACAGGAGACAGTGGTTGAGGTGACAGGAGACAGTGGTTGAGGTGACAGGACCCAGTGGATGAGGTGACAGGAGCCAGTGGTTGAGGTGACAGGAGCCAGTGGTTGAGGTGACAGGAGACAGTGGTTGAGGTGACAGGACCCAGTGGTTGAGGTGACAGGAGACAGTGGTACAGGAGACAGTGGTTGAGGTGACAGGACCCAGTGGTTGAGGTGACAGGAGCCAGTGGTTGAGGTGACAGGAGCCAGTGGTTGAGGTGACAGGAGACAGTGGTTGAGGTGACAGGACCCAGTGGTTGAGGTGACAGGAGACAGTGGTTGAGGTGACAGGAGACAGTGGTTGAGGTGACAGGAGACAGTGATTGAGGTGACAGGAGACAGTGGTTGAAGTGACAGGAGACAGTGGTTGAGGTGACAGGAGCCAGTGGTTGAGATGACAGGAGACAGTGGTTGAGGTGACAGGACCCAGTGGTTGAGATGACAGGAGCCAGTGGTTGAGGTGACAGGAGCCAGTGGTTGAGGTGACAGGAGACAGTGGTAGAGGTGACAGGAGCCAGTGGTTGAGGTGACAGGAGACAGTGGTTGAGGTGACAGGAGCCAGTGGTTAAGGTGACAGGAGACAGTGGTTGAGGTGACAGGAGACAGTGGTTGAGGTGACAGGAGACAGTGGTTGAGGTGACAGGAGACAGTGGTTGAGGTGACAGGAGACAGTGGTTGAGGTGACAGGAGACAGTGGTTGAGGTGACAGGAGACAGTGGTTGAGGTGACAGGAGACAGTGGTTGAGGTGACAGGAGACAGTGGTTGAGGTGACAGGAGCCAGTGGTTGAGGTGACAGGAGACAGTGGTTGAGGTGACAAGACCTAGTGGTTGA
The DNA here is from genome assembly GCF_040958095.1 of Procambarus clarkii. NCBI lineage: Eukaryota > Metazoa > Arthropoda > Malacostraca > Decapoda > Cambaridae > Procambarus > Procambarus clarkii. Next base: position 47,988,004 of record NC_091169.1, on the reverse strand, counting down.
GGTGACAGGAGCCAGTGGTTGAGGTGACAGGAGCCAGTGGTTGAGGTGACAGGAGACAGTGGTTGAGGTGACAGGAGACAGTGGTTGAGGTGACAGGAGACAGTGGTTGAAGTGACAGGAGACAGTGGTTGAGGTGCCAGGACCCAGTGGTTGAGGTGACAGGAGCCAGTGGTTGAGGTGACAGGAGCCAGTGGTTGAGGTGACAGGAGACAGTGCTTGAGGTGACAGGACCCAGTGGTTGAGGTGACAGGAGACAGTGGTTGAGGTGACAGGAGACAGTGGTTGAGGTGACAGGAGCCATTGGTTGAGGTGACAGGAGACAGTGGTTGAGGTGACAGGAGACAGTGGTTGAGGTGATAGGAGACAGTGGTTGAGGTGACAGGAGACAGTGGTTGAGGTGACAAGACCCAGTGGTTGAGGTGACAGGACCCAGTGGTTGAGGTGACAGGAGCCAGTGGTTGAGGTGACAGGAGCCAGTGGTTGAGGTGACAGGAGACAGTGGTTGAGGTGACAGGAGACAGTGGTTGAGGTGACAGGACCCAGTGGATGAGGTGACAGGAGCCAGTGGTTGAGGTGACAGGAGCCAGTGGTTGAGGTGACAGGAGACAGTGGTTGAGGTGACAGGACCCAGTGGTTGAGGTGACAGGAGACAGTGGTACAGGAGACAGTGGTTGAGGTGACAGGACCCAGTGGTTGAGGTGACAGGAGCCAGTGGTTGAGGTGACAGGAGCCAGTGGTTGAGGTGACAGGAGACAGTGGTTGAGGTGACAGGACCCAGTGGTTGAGGTGACAGGAGACAGTGGTTGAGGTGACAGGAGACAGTGGTTGAGGTGACAGGAGACAGTGATTGAGGTGACAGGAGACAGTGGTTGAAGTGACAGGAGACAGTGGTTGAGGTGACAGGAGCCAGTGGTTGAGATGACAGGAGACAGTGGTTGAGGTGACAGGACCCAGTGGTTGAGATGACAGGAGCCAGTGGTTGAGGTGACAGGAGCCAGTGGTTGAGGTGACAGGAGACAGTGGTAGAGGTGACAGGAGCCAGTGGTTGAGGTGACAGGAGACAGTGGTTGAGGTGACAGGAGCCAGTGGTTAAGGTGACAGGAGACAGTGGTTGAGGTGACAGGAGACAGTGGTTGAGGTGACAGGAGACAGTGGTTGAGGTGACAGGAGACAGTGGTTGAGGTGACAGGAGACAGTGGTTGAGGTGACAGGAGACAGTGGTTGAGGTGACAGGAGACAGTGGTTGAGGTGACAGGAGACAGTGGTTGAGGTGACAGGAGACAGTGGTTGAGGTGACAGGAGCCAGTGGTTGAGGTGACAGGAGACAGTGGTTGAGGTGACAAGACCTAGTGGTTGAGGTGACAGGAGCCAGTGGTTGAGGTGACAGGAGCCAGTGGTTGAGGTGACAGGAGACAGTGGTTGAGGTGACAGGAGACAGTGGTTGAGGTGACAGGAGACAGTGGTTGAAGTGACAGGAGACAGTGGTTGAGGTGCCAGGACCCAGTGGTTGAGGTGACAGGAGCCAGTGGTTGAGGTGACAGGAGCCAGTGGTTGAGGTGACAGGAGACAGTGCTTGAGGTGACAGGACCCAGTGGTTGAGGTGACAGGAGACAGTGGTTGAGGTGACAGGAGACAGTGGTTGAGGTGACAGGAGACAGTGATTGAGGTGACACGAGACAGTGGTTGAAGTGACAGGAGACAGTGGTTGAGGTGACAGGAGCCAGTGGTTGAGATGACAGGAGACAGTGGTTGAGGTGACAGGACCCAGTGGTTGAGGTGACAGGAGCCAGTGGTTGAGGTGACAGGAGCCAGTGGTTGAGGTGACAGGAGACAGTGGTTGAGGTGATAGGAGCCAATGGTTGAGGTGACAGGAGACAGTGGTTGAGGTGACAGGAGACAGTGGTTGAAGTGACAGGAGACAGTGGTTGAGGTGACAGGAGCCAGTGGTTGATGTGACAGGAGCCAGTGGTTGAGGTGACAGGAGCCAGTGGTTGAGGTGACAGGAGACAGTGGTTGAGGTGACAGGACCCAGTGCTTGAGGTGACAGGAGACAGTGGTTGAGGTGACAGGACCCAGTGGTTGAGGTGACAGGAGACAGTGGTTAAGGTGACAGGAGCCAGTGGTTGAGGTGACAGGAGACAGTGATTGAGGTGACAGGAGACAGTGGTTGAGGTGACAGGAGACAGTGGTTGAGGTGACAGGAGACAGTGGTTGAGGTGACAGGAGACAGTGGTTGAGGTGACAGGAGACAGTGGTTGAGGTGACAGGAGCCAGTGGTTGAGGTGACAGGAGACAGTGGTTGAGGTGACAGGAGACAGTGGTTGAGGTGACAGGAGACAGTGGTTGAGGTGACAGGAGACAGTGGTTGAGGTGACAGGAGACAGTGGTTGAGGTGACAGGAGCCAGTGGTTGAAGTGACAGGAGCCAGTGGTTGAGGTGACAGGAGCCAGTGGTTGAGGTGACAGGAGCCAGTGGTTGAGGTGACAGGAGCCAGTGGTTGAGGTGACAGGAGACAGTGGTTGAGGTGACAGGAGCCAGTGGTTGAGGTGACAGGAGACAGTGGTTGAGGTGACAGGAGCCAGTGGTTGAAGTGACAGGAGACAGTGGTTGAGGTGACAGGAGACAGTGGTTGAGGTGACAGGAGACAGTGGTTGAGGTGACAGGAGACAGTGGTTGAAGTGACAGGAGACAGTGGTTGAGGTGACAGGAGCCAGTGGTTGAGATGACAGGAGACAGTGGTTGAGGTGACAGGACCCAGTGGTTGAGGTGACAGGAGCCAGTGGTTGAGGTGACAGGAGCCAGTGGTTGAGGTGACAGGAGCCAGTGGTTGAGGTGACAGGAGACAGTGGTTGAGGTGACAGGAGCCAGTGGTTGAGGTGACAGGAGACAGTGGTTGAGGTGACAGGAGCCAGTGGTTGAAGTGACAGGAGACAGTGGTTGAGGTGACAGGAGACAGTGGTTGAGGTGACAGGAGCCAGTGGTTGAGGTGACAGGAGACAGTGGTTGAGGTGACAGGAGACAGTGGTCGAGGTGACAGGAGACAGTGGTTGAGGTGACAGGAGACAGTGGTTGAGGTGACAGGACCCAGTGGTTGAGGTGACAGGAGCCAGTGGTTGAGGTGACAGGAGACAGTGGTTGAGGTGACAGGAGCCAGTGGTTGAGGTGACAGGAGACAGTGGTTGAGGTGACAGGAGACAGTGGTTGAGGTGACAGGAGACAGTGGTTGAGGTGACAGGAGACAGTGGTTGAGGTGACAGGAGACAGTGGTTGAGGTGACAGGAGACAGTGGTTGAGGTGACAGGAGACAGTGGTTGAAGTGACAGGAGACAGTGGTTGAGGTGACAGGAGACAGTGGTTGAGGTGACAGGAGACAGTGGTTGAGGTGACAGGAGCCAGTGGTTGAAGTGACAGGAGACAGTGGTTGAGGTGACAGGAGACAGTGGTTGAGGTGACAGGACCCAGTGGTTGAGGTGACAGGAGCCAGTGGTTGAGGTGACAGGAGCCAGTGGTTGAGGTGACAGGAGACAGTGGTTGAGGTGACAGGACCCAGTGGTTGAGGTGACAGGAGACAGTGGTTGAGGTGACAGGAGACAGTGGTTGAGGTGACAGGACCCAGTGGTTGAGGTGACAGGAGCCAGTGGTTGAGGTGACAGGAGCCAGTGGTTGAGGTGACAGGAGACAGTGGTTGAGGTGACAGGACCCAGTGGTTGAGGTGACAGGAGACAGTGGTTGAGGTGACAGGAGACAGTGGTTGAGGTGACAGGAGACAGTGGTTGAGGTGACAGGAGACAGTGGTTGAGGTGACAGGAGACAGTGGTTGAAGTGACAGGAGACAGTGGTTGAGGTGACAGGAGCCAGTGGTTGAGATGACAGGAGACAGTGGTTGAGGTGACAGGACCCAGTGGTTGAGGTGACAGGAGCCAGTGGTTGAGGTGACAGGAGCCAGTGGTTGAGGTGACAGGAGCCAGTGGTTGAGGTGACAGGAGACAGTGGTTGAGGTGACAGGAGCCAGTGGTTGAGGTGACAGGAGACAGTGGTTGAGGTGACAGGAGCCAGTGGTTGAGGTGACAGGAGACAGTGGTTGAGGTGACAGAAGACAGTGGTTGAGGTGACAGGAGACAGTGGTTGAGGTGACAGGAGACAGTGGTTGAGGTGACAGGAGCCAGTGGTTGAGGTGACAGGAGCCAGTGGTTGAGGTGACAGGAGCCAGTGGTTGAGGTGACAGGTGACAGTGGTTGAGGTGACAGGAGCCAGTGGTTGAGGTGACAGGAGACAGTGGTTGAGGTGACAGGAGCCAGTGGTTGAAGTGACAGGAGACAGTGGTTGAGGTGACAGGAGACAGTGGTTGAGGTGACAGGAGCCAGTGGTTGAAGTGACAGGAGACAGTGGTTGAGGTGACAAGACCCAGTGGTTGAGGTGACAGGAGACAGTGGTTGAGGTGACAAGACCCAGTGGTTGAGGTGACAGGAGACAGTGGTTGAGGTGACAGGAGCCAGTGGTTGAGGTGACAGGAGACAGTGGTTGAGGTGACAGGAGCCAGTGGTTGAAGTGACAGGAGACAGTGGTTGAGGTGACAAGACCCAGAGGTTGAGGTGACAGGAGACAGTGATTGAGGTGACAGGAGCCAGTGGTTGAGGTGACAGGAGCCAGTGGTTGAGGTGACAGGAGACAGTGGTGGAGGTGACAGGAGCCAGTGGTTGAAGTGACAGGAGACAGTTGTTGAGGTGACAAGACCCAGTGGTTGAGGTGACAGGAGACAGTGGTTGAGGTGACAAGACCCAGTGGTTGAGGTGACAGGAGACAGTGGTTGAGGTGACAGGAGCCATTGGGGTAACGAACCAGTCTAAAGTCTACAATCCACTCAGACACCATACAACCAACCACTTGGGCTGGACGGTAGAGCGGCGACCTCGCTTCTAGGAGCGTCCGGGTTCGATCCCCCAATTACCCAAGTGATTGAGCACCGTTTCCTCACCTCCTATCCCATCTCCTGGCCTTCATATATCCCTGCCGAAGGCTAGCTAGCCATATATACCGCCTCCCCGCTTTCTAGGAATCTTATAAGACAAAGTCCGAAGGAGATATATATATTAGATATATATCCCTGGATATATATTATTAAAATATATATTATATATATAAATTATATATATTAGAAATCTTATCAAACCCTCCAGACAACTCCAATTATAAATAATAATAATATTTATTGTTATTATTATTATTAGCAATGATAATATTAAAACGAGTTTATTTGAAAGGATTCCCTCGCACCTCTCGTGTGTATATACCTCTATATGTATATAACTCTGCTTTACGGGTCCCTTGCGAGGCCTTTATGAAGTTCCGGCCACAAAAACAGGGCCATTAGCCTTTGTAAATTTGTAATTTACACTCAGCACTTATATTAAGGGCACCATTGGCTCCCTGACACACCAACACATACATTATAGTAGACAAAAGGTGACGGCCCGTTAGTGTTGGTCGTGTGGGTCCTTCTCTCACAGCTCCTGGTGAGGGGTGAGGGGGTGGGTGGTGAGGGGCTTAGAGGTGAGGGGGTGAGAGGTGAGGGGGTGAGGGGTGGGTGGTGAGGGGCTGAGAGGTGAGGGGGTGAGAGGTGAGGAGGTGAGAGGTGAGGAGGTGAGGGGTGGGTGGTGAGGGGGTGAGAGGTGAGGGGTGGGTGGTGAGGGGCTGAGAGGTGAGGGGGTGAGAGGTGGGTGGTGAGGGGGTGAGGGGTGGGTGGTGAGGGGGGTGAGAGGTGAGGGGGTGAGAGGTGGGTGGTGAGGGGGGTGAGGGGGGTGAGAGGTGGGTGGGTAGTTAGTGCTAGGGACGGTTGGCACTAGCATCAAAGCACCTCCAGTGCCCTATATTGCGTACACCTAATGACCAACTAACTCAAGGGCAACGCGTTAACGACCCTCGTTGTATCATGGGTTATCATGAGGTTATCTTGCGGCTTTAGTGTCCCCGAGGCCCGGTCCTCGACCAGGCCTCCACCCCCAGGAAGCAGCCCGTGACAGCTGACTAACACCCAGGTACCTATTTTACTGCTAGGTAACAGGGGCATAGGGTGAAAGAAACTCTGCCCATTGTTTCTCGCCGGCGCCCGGGATCGAACCCAAGACCACAGGATCACAAGTACAGCGTGTTGTCCGCTCGGCCGACCAGCTCCCCAGATTCGGGTTATCAGATTCTCCTTCTATAAATTATATTTAAGAATATTATATTGATTCTTTCTATTATATTGACCGGCCTGGTGGAGGAGAGGGTTCCGAGTCCTTGGTGAGCCACACAGCGGCACTCCGGTCATCGTCTGGACTCTGATCCTTCAGGGCACATGTGTATTGGATTAGGATGCCACAAACATGTTATCGACCGCTTTCAATGATAGAAAAAGTATGGATATATTCACCAATATTCCTCGTCCTGGTCTATATTTATTGAGAGCTTTCTTGAGTGCTGAACGTCCTTCAGTACTAAAGTATATTTGGTGGTTGGTCAGCAAGCAGTTGTATTGACCATTGTGTGCCTCCAGGGAGTAATATCCCTCCAGCCCACAACCAAATCATGACGGACGAAAAGACAAAGGAGTGAGAAAGAGAGAGAAAAGAGAGAGAGAGAGAGAGAGAGAGAGAGAGAGAGAGAGAGAGAGAGAGAGAGAGAGAGAGAGAGAGAGAGAGAGAGAGAGAGAGAGAGAGAGAGAGAGAGAGAGAGAGAGAGAGAGAGAGAGACCTTCCTTCATATGTATCTGGCTCTTACCTCGACAATTGCTGACTATTACTATAAGGTACATCAATTACAATATGGTGCCCCTCCGTGGTGGCTCCTTGCCGTGGTGAGGGGCTCACGTACACCTCCCTAGGACCGGTGTGGGTTGCCTTTGCCCCCTCTCCTGACCCCTCTTTGGGTGGTGTATGTGCTGAAGGGCACCACGTAGGGACCGTGTGAGCCACCGGACCACCTGCTGGAGGGGTCGCCTGTGAGGGGCCGCCCTGAGTCGATGGTTGGGTGTCCAGGCTGGGGCGGTAGGAGGACTGGGGTCTTAGCACCAGTGTGGGAGAATGAACGAAGTAGTAGGACTACACTGTTGAATTGAAAAGGGGGGAGCACCTCTGGGGACGACGCACCCTTCCTGCACTGGCCCGCGCTCGGCCTCCCTGGCTGCACTGGTAGGTGGTATCCCTTGGTTCCAGGTCCCAAACCTTTTAACTTGATTGCTGCATGGATGACGACACGACTTCTCTTACCCAGGCTCATGGGGCGGGCGACCACGCCCTTGAGTCGGACCGTCCTGGAAGGCCGGGATCTGTAGCCCCCGCTACAGGGCCCGGTTTAGGCCCAGACCGGACTGTTCCTCCCTGCTCCCCTCCCTCCTCTGTGGTTGGGTCGAGCCCCAAGCCTGCTGTGGTGACCGCCTCGTCCCCTTGCATGGCTCCATCTCTTATTGTGACTATTGCGCCTTATGACTCGTCTCTCTCTAAAGGTTCTCATCACCGTCCCCACCACGGCCGCTCTCGTATGCTCCCTTCCCATACTAATTCGTACCATGCTTTGTTTGGTCCTGCTACGTGGACTAAGTACTTTGACCTCCATCCTTTAGATTCGACTCCTGACGATTTTTCCTTTCATAGGCATCTTGTTGATTCAGTAGATGCCTCTGTTACTTTCAACCCCACCCGTCTTGGTACCCGTGTCGTTGCTGCTCCTTCTCAGGATGCAGCCACCCGCTTTGCCGTCTTATCCTGCATTGGCGAGAGCCCTGTTCGGGTCCCCAAGAATGCTCGGTTAAATGCCAGTGTTGGCACTGTTCTTCTCCAACACCATGTCGCAACCAATGTCAGAAATCTAAAAGACTGCCACGAGGATGTCAAACATATCCTCGAGGCCCAAGGTCATTCTATCCTTCAGGTGGATACATTTACTCGTCCCCCCTCGTGGTTGTGGCCATCTGCCCCTTCGGGTTGTGAAGATTACCTTTGATGGTAGGACCCTTCTGCCCTCTGTCATTCTTGCTGGTATGTGAATATGCTCCGTTCAGGAGTATATTCCATCTCCTCGGCTCTGCAATAAGTGCTGGAGGTTTAGGCATGGTGCCCTCAAATGCTCTAGTCCTGTATCTCTGTCCTGTGTGTGGGGGCGAGGGTCACTCTAAGTTGGAGTGCACTTCTCCCCAGGCACGCTGCCTCAATTGTGGTGAGGCTCACCCTACCTTATCTCGCATGTGTATACGTTACAAACTTGAGGCAGCCGTCCTCAATGGTTCCCGTGACTATTTGTCGTTTCCTGAGGCGAGGCGCCAAGTTCGTCGTCTCCTCCCTTTCGCTGGCATCTCTTATACTCACGTGTTGCGCTCTTCCTCTCCTCGTCCTTCCACCTTCCTCAGTCTCACAACCGTTTCCAAGCCTTAGACCCCGAACACGCCCACCACCACCTCCCCTGTTCCATTCCATTCTGTCCCGGAGGGTCCCCCCCCCCTTCCTGGTTCTCTGTCTAGGGTTCCCCTTATTTCTACCCAGTCTGTCATGTCTCCTGTGTCTTCTTTCTCCTCTCCTTCTGATCCTCCTTCTCGTCATTCTCCTCCGTCTCTTGGCTCTCCATGCCGCCTGACTGTGCGGGCCGTTGTTCATCGCTCTCCCGGTGATCGTGTTGTTCACTCTCACTCTTCTTCTCCTATTGAGATGCTAGAGTCTGTTGCCCATTACATTGCTGCTGGGACACCTGTCGCTGAGTCAGAAGTGGAAACTTGGCACCTCTCCTTCCTCCTCCCCGGCAGGTAAGAAGGCTTTGCTTTCTTCTTTGCCCCCTATCTCTGATTCTATCGTTCCTTCCCCCTCCCACTTTTGTGGTAGAGCCCCCTGTTCCTACTGTGGAGGTTTCTTTGGCCCCCGGTTCCGTCTCGGTTGCTGCCCTTGCTGAGGTACGCTCCACTCTTTCTGCCCTTACTCTTCCTGCTCTCCTTGCCCACCACTCTCGGTTGTATGCTCCTCCTCCTCCGGACCCTGCTCGTCCACCTCTGGTCTGTCCTCCTGCTCCTTTCCCTCCTTCTTTACTCAGTTTACCCCATGCCCCTTAACCCTGACTTCGCTGACCCTGTTCCTGACCCCTGTGCTTCTTTAATGTAAAGGACAAACTTTAACTTTAAGGACAAAAACAGAGAACAAGGAAGAAACAAAGGCGAAAGAGCAACAGAGCACGTTAAAGAATATCAGGGTCGGGATCAGGGTCAGCAAAGTCAGGGTTAGGGGGCATGGGTAAACTGAGCAAAGACGGAGGGAAGGAGGCGGGAGAACAGACCAGAGGTGGGCGGGTGGGGTCCGGAGGAGGAAGAGGTGGAGACAACGGAGGGGAGCAGTCAAGGACAGCAGCAGGAAGAGGGGGGTAGAAAGAGGGGAGCGCACCTCAGCAAGGGCAGCAACCGAGAGGGAAGCGGGGGCTAAAGAAACCTCCATAGCAGAAACAGGGGGCGCAACCACCGAAATGGGAGGGGAAGGAGCAAGAGAGGCAGAAGTAGGGGCCGAGGAAGAAAGCGAAACCTTCTTACCCGCCGGGGAGGAGGAAGGAGAGGAGCCAGGCTTACGCTTCTGACTTAAAGAGACAGGTGTCCCAGCAACCACGTACTGGGCAACGGATTCTAGCGTCTCAACAGCAGAAGCTGAACAAGAGCACACATGACGGCCGTTTGGAGAGCGATGGACATCAGCCCGCACCGACAGGCGGCGGGGAGAGTCAAGAGACGGAGGGGAAGGATGGGAAGGAGGAACGGAGGGAGACGAGGAAGAAGACACAGGAGACAAGACAGACCGGGTAGAAAGAAGGGGAACCCCAGACAGAGGACCAGGAGGTGGATCCTTCGGGAGAGAACCCAAAGGAACAGAGGAGGGGGCAGTGGGCGTATCAGGGTCCAAGGCCCGGAAACGGTTGTGAGTCTGAGGAAGGGGGGAAGGACGAGGAGAGGAAGAGCGCAACACGCGAGCATAAGAGATATTAGCATAAGATGGGAGCCGGCGAACCTGGCGTCTCGCCTCAGGAAAAGATAAACGCTCCCGGTGCTTCAAGTTGAGGACGGCTGCCTCAAGCTTGTGATGGACACACGCACGGGAGAAGGTAGGATGGGCCTCACCGCAGTTGAGGCAACGAGCCTGGGTAGAAGTGCACTCCGACTTAGAGTGACCTTCGCCACCACACAAAGGACAGAGAGAGACAGTCCCGGAGCAGTGGAGGGCACCATGCTCAAACCTCCAGCACTTGTTACAGAGCCGAGGAGAAGGAATGTACTCCTGGACAGAGCACCTGGCACCAGCAAGAATGACAGACGGTGGAAGGGTCCTACCATCAAAGGTAATCTTCACAACCCGGAGGGGTTGACGGCGACTACCACGAGGGGGACGAGTAAACGTGTCCACTTGGAGAATAGAATGGCCCTGGGCAGCGAGAATATGTCGAATATCGTCGTGGCAGTCGCGCAGGTCCCGAACACTGGTCGCAACATGGGGCGGGAGCAGAATAGTGCCAACACTGGCATTCAACTGAGCGTTCTTCGAGACCTGAACAGGGGTCTCGCCAAGGCAGGATAAGGCAGCCAAGCGGGAAGCAGCATCCTGAGAAGGAGCAGCAACGACATGTGTACCGAGACGAGTGGGGTTGAAAGTAATGGAGGCATCGACGGAATCAACGAGATGTCGATGGAGGGAGAAAACCTTAAGGAGGCGCAGAATCAAGAGGGAGGAGATTAAAATATTTGGCCCACGAAGCAGGACCAAACAAGGCTTGATAGGTAGCAGAACTGGAAGGAATCGAGTGAGGGCGGCCGTGACGAGGACGGCGGTGAGAACCCCCAGAGAGAGAGGGGGGTTAAAAGGCGCAGTAGTTACAACGAGAGATGGAGCCGCGCCAGGGGACGAGGTAGTCACCACACTGGGGGCTTGGGGCTCGACCTAACCACAGAGGAGGGAGGGGAGCCGGGGGAAGGAGTCAGAGAGGCCAAAGGAGGAGCAAGGTCGGGGCCCAATGCAGCGGAGGCTACAGAGCCCGGTCTTCCAACACGGACCGACTCGGGGGCTTGGTCGCCCACCCCACGAGCCTGAGAAGGTAAAGCAGAAACTGTCGAAACAGGGATTATCATCATTACGAAAAGGAATATTCATTCACGAATGTGCCCCCACACCCACCATGGAGCCACAATTAGAGGCAGGACACCCAACAAGAAGCTATCGCCGATCTTGCCGGGGCCTCCTAGGGGTGCGTCATGAGTATACGCCCCACAAACGACACCTTAAGAACCGACAGTCCGTCGAGATCGGGTTCAGTGACGAAAGGGGGATTGACAATAAAAGGTTCCCCTCGCTCTCGACGTCGGGTACTACAGTTCTACAGGTGCAAGAGTATGCCTCCTCAAGCACCCGGGCGTCAAAATAAAAGAAGTCGAAGGGAAGAACCAGAACAAGCAAAAGGTCGGCAGGAAACGGCAAGCAGATAGGAGAAGAGGGGGGAGAAAAAATAAACAGAAGGAAAAGGAAAAGGTGCTCAGCAGGATTGGAGAGGACGGCAGCAGGAGCACAAGGCCAGAAAAGGACAGAGGACTGTCCCAAGGAGCATCACACTCCGGCAGCCGCCCACTAAGCCCCCCTCACGGCAACAACGAGCTGAGCGGGGAGGGGGGTCATTAAGGGTAAATATCAGATCAAGCAAGGCTGGTTCATCTTCCCCTCTCATTCTTTTCGGTTCCTTGATGTGTTGGTTTAGAAAATTTATTGTAGCCGCGTCCAGCAGCTTAGCTCTCCATGTGTCTGGTCCTCCATGTGGGTCTCCGTTCTCCCAATCTATCTTCCCATGATTGAAGTCTCCTATGATTAGTAGTCTGGATCCGTTCCTGCTTTGTAAAAGACGCTGTTCTGACGCTGAGAACAGCAGACAACAGAACGACGCTGAGAGATGCTGTGTGGTGTGTTTGTGGGTGTGGTGTGTGTGTGTGTTGTGTGTCTGGGTGTGGTTTTTGTGTGGTGTGTGTGTGTGTGTGGGTGGGATGTGTGGTGTGCGTGTGGTGTGTGTGTGATGTGTGTGGGTGTTGTTTTTGTGTGGTGTGTGTGTGTGTGTGTAGTGTGTGTGGTGTGTGTCTTCCATACAAACATACATGTGTATAATCACATGCTTATATATTTACATTTACATTTTGGTATATACCATAATTTATACACTAACACACACAGTCTTCCAAAGTCAGGTAGCTGAGTGGACAGCGCACGAGACTCGTAGTCCTGTGGCTCGGGTTCGATTTCAGGCGCTGGCAGAGACAAATGAGCAGAGTTTCTTTCACCCTGATGCGCCTGTTAACTAGCAGTAAATAGGGACCTGGGAGTTAGACAGCTGTTACAGGCTGCTTCCTGGGTGTGTGTGTGTGTGACACAAAAAAAATAGTTAGTAGTTAGTAACAGTTGATTGATTGACAGTTGAGAGGCGGGCCGAAGGAGCAGAGCTCATCCCCCGCATGAACAACTAGGTGAATACAACTATGTGAATAGACACACACACACAAAACACACACACCACACACACACCACACACACACCACACACACACACACACTTGACGGGGCCCTGGTAGCCTGGTGGATAGCGCGCAGGACTTGTAATTCTGCGGCGCGGGTTCGATTCCCGCACCAGGCAAAAACAAATGGACAAAAGTTTCTTTCACCCTGAATGCCCCTGTTATCTAGCAGTAAATAGGTACCTGGGAGTTAGTCAGCTGTCACGGGCTGCTTCCTGGGGTGTGTGTGTGTGTGTGGTGTGGAAAAAAAAGTAGTTAGTAAACAGTTGAGAGGTGGGCCGAAAGAGCAAAGCTCAACCACCGCAAACACAACTAGGTGAATACACACACACCACACCACACCACGCACACACACATACCACACCACACACACACACCACACCACACCACACACCACACCACACCACACACACACACACACACACATACCTATGCTTTTTGGCATCGTACCTTCAGTGTTTCCTACGCTGGCACCGTCGTATCACTGACCTGAACCCTGGCACCTTGAGAGTGCCAAAACACTCATTATCAACATCCAACAGAGTGCCAAACGGTGAAACTGTCAGTGTTTGGAAACCACACACATACACACACACACACACGCACACACACACGCACACACACACACACACACACACACACACACACACACACACACACACACACACACACACACACACACACACACACACACAGGTGTGGGGCCTCGTAGCCTGGTGGATAGCGCGCAGGATTCGTAATTCTGTGGCGCGGGTTCGATTCCCGCACGAGGCAGAAACAAATGGGCAAAGTTTCTTTCACCCTGAATGCCCGTTACCTAGCAGTAAATAGGTACCTGGGAGTTAGTCAGCTGTCACGGGCTGCTTCCTGGGGGGGGGGGTGTGTGTGTGGTGTAGGAAAAAAAAAAAAAAAAAAAAGTAGTTAGTAAACAGTTGATTGACAGTTGAGAGGCGGGCCGAAAGAGCAAAGCTCAACCCCCGTAAAAACACAACTAGTAAACACACACACGAGCACCGTTGCCCAATACCAACTTCTGGCAATAAAAATTTCTCCAAGTTCACACCTGCCTTTTCTGGGATATATGTAACATAGGAAAATCCGAAATTTATATCACGTTGGCTAATTAAAAATTAAAATATATATTAATATAATATAACTATAAATAATAATAATAATAATAATAATAATTAGTAATAATATAGTATAATATAATAATATAAGTTATTCACCCTGGGATTCTACTGAATCGACATGAAGTCTGCTATTTAACATGACGGCTTAACATGTTCTTGTGTACACTATTATACTACACTTAGTGAGGCCCTCAGGCTAGTAGACTATTTACATGTTAGTGTAGGCTTGAATAACCAGCTTTCCGGTTAGTGCAGGTTTGAATAACCAGCTTACCGGTTAGTGCAGGCTTGAATAACCAGCTTACCGGTTAGTGCAGGCTTGAATAACCAGCTTACCAGTTAGTGCAGGTGTGAGAATATGGTTTCCTCAAGATTCTCCCACAGCTGACTTGAATGGCTCATTGCAGTGCACAGTGCACCGATCTTCGTGCACAAGGTCCTATCTCTCTCAACCCTGGATAGTGACCTGGCATGTTGGGTATCTCCAGGATGCCCACTTAACCAGGAACACTTTTATAACACGGAGGCCGCCGTATGTCCAGGCAGGAAGTAGATACAGGGAAGTTAAGCATACTTGCCACCAAGGGTCAGTGAGTTCATTGGCTGGGGCCAGCATGAGAGACAGAGGGGAGACACCAGCGACCGTCTGACCTCTGGGGTCAACCAGCGCGATGGAGAATAACAGCTATGACGTGGTCGTGACCTGTTCATGACGTCACCTCTTCTACTGATCATTGTACTGTCAATATGATTGGTTCATGCCCATTTGCTGCAATGCTATTGGTCAAATTGTAACTCATTTGTGTTGTGTGCCACGAGATGCCCGGCAGCCCTTGCAGATCATTCACGTGAGGGAGCCCTTACCCAGAGGACGTGTCCTGTTCTGTCTAACGGCCAATATCCTGAACACCGTCAAGTTAACTCAGCGTCTTTTCGATATACCCACACTCGCCCAGAATCACGAGTGTGAATATATTGTTCAGAAGCCTATAGTGACAAAATCACCAGAGGGAAACAGACTGGTGTCAGGTAACCCCTGGTGACAAAGATCGTTGTGAGTGACTTAGAGTGAACTAAGGCAGTGCCGCCGCCTAAGTAACCTGTGTGTGACTTTACCACAAGTGTACCGCATGGTACCACAGCCGCCACAAGCCGCCATTCTATCCGGAGCGTGTAGCTAGTACCTCAGTACCTCGAGGCGCCCGCCGCCGCTCTCACTGTACCACGTGACGTCACCACCCTTACTCACCGCCAGTGCCAAGTGTGTGTGCGTGTGTCTGTCTGTTAAACATACAGCACGCCTTCCTACCCCCGTGTCAAGTACGGATTGTGGGAAGCCTGTCGTCAATGGTCTCACATCAGAATGAGCGCCCAGCTGTCAGGCCACCTACGAGTTCTTGAATAAATGTGCCTGAGTGAGTGAGTGAGTGAGAGAGGTACCCCCATCTGTAAGTATAAGATCTTGTCATTGTTTTATTGTGTCTGTGTTGATCTGATGGATCAACCACAGTTCTCACCTTCTCATACCTGTCACAGGTTATAGGTGAATCGACGGTGAATGCGTGTTATCTGTGTGGTATCACGGCATTTCACTCGTCTGTGAATGTGAGCTTCACATACACCACACATTTAGTTATTGTGTGATATTATTATTGTGCATGTTATTGCCTGTCCCATTGACAGTGTAGTTGTGTTTATTGCGCATCATCATTACCCGAGTATCCAGTTGGAACTCTTGTGATCCCTTTGCATACCGGCAGTTAGGTTTGCCGTGTTAATGATTGACTGTCAACTGTGTTAAGTTAAGTGGTTCCCCACGAGTAGATACGAGTCGTTTAGCCAGACGTCAAGAGTCTCGCTAATACAACCATAGCTTTGCTGACGCCAATGTAAAGTAAATCAAGCACCCTGTGTATTAGTGGTTAAGTTAGTAAATAAACTACTGTTAAGCTTTATGCGGTGTTTCCGTTGAACCACTTCTGAATACTGCCAACTATTACTTAAGCCTTCAGCTCCAGGTGTCTTCAACACCGAGTTGCCTATTATTCACTAAACTATAAATGTGATGAGGACCCTAGGAGTCCCTTAAAGTGTTAAAGCATTGTGGAGATTCCACCGATCAACGTGGACCAGGACCAGGTGAGGCTAGTCTGAGAAGAGACCCTCAAGGACTCTAACTCGACCTTGCTCCCAGGCCCTGTACGGTTGCTCTCGTATTTTCTCTGCTGATTCCGACAGCTTCGTGAAGCGTCTGCCACATGTACATTGGCGACGTGCGCATTGCAGTCGTGAAAGCAAAAAAGAAAACCCCCACAGCAAGCTTGAATACCCAGCTTACCGGTTAGTGTAGGCTTGAATAAACAGCTTACCTGCCAGTATAACCAACTTACCTGCTAGTATAACCAACTTACCTGCTAGTATAATCAATTTACCTGCTAGTATAATCAACTTACCTGCTAGTATAACCAACTTACCTACTAGTAAAATCAACTTACCTGCTAGTATAACCAACTTACCTGCTAGTATAACCAACTTACCTGCTAGTATAACCAACTTACCTACTAGTAAAATCAACTTACCTGCTAGTATAACCAACTTACCTGCTAGTATAATCAATTTACCTGCTAGTATAATCAACTTACCTGCTAGTATAACCAACTTACCTGCTAGTATAACCAACTTACCTGCTAGTATAACCAACTTACCTACTAGTAAAATCAACTTACCTGCTAGTATAACCAACTTACCTACTAGTATAGTCAACTTACCCGCTAGTATAACCAACTTACCTGCTAGTATAACCAACTTACCTGCTAGTATAACCAACTTACCTGCTAGTATAACCAACTTAGCTGCTAGTATAACCAACTTACCTGCTAGTATAACCAACTTACCTACTAGTAAAATCAACTTACCTGCTAGTATAACCAACTTACCTGCTAGCATAACCAACTTACCTACTAGTAAAATCAACTTACCTGCTAGTATAACCAACTTACCTACTAGTATAGTCAACTTACCCGCTAGTATAACCAACTTACCTGCTAGTATAACCAACTTACCTGCTAGTATAACCAACTTACCTGCTAGTATAACCAACTTACCTGCTAGTATAACCAACTTACCTGCTAGTATAACCAACTTACCTACTAGTAAAATCAACTTACCTGCTAGTATAACCAACTTACCTGCTAGCATAACCAACTTACCTACTAGTATAACCAACTTACCTACTAGTATAACCAACTTACCTACTAGTATAACCAACTTACCTACTAGTATAACCAACTTACCTACTAGTATAACCAACTTACCTGGTAGTGCAGGCTAGTATACTAAACTTATCAATCCCGGGAATTACCAACCTTTCTCTGAGAGCGGGAGACTAGCCAAGCGTAGCCAAGCCTGGCCAAGCCTAGCCAAGCCTAGCCAAGCCTAGCCAAGCCTTGCCAAGCCTAGCCAAGCCTAGCCAAGCCTTGCCAAGCGTAGCCAAGCGTAGCCAAGCTTAACCAAGCCTTGCCAAGCGTAGCTAAGCCTAGCCAAGCCTTGCCAAGCCTTGCCAAGCGTAGCCAAGCGTAGCCAAGCGTAGCCAAGCCTAGCCAAGCGTAGCCAAGCGTAGCCAAGCGTAGCCAAGCCTCGCCAAGCGTAGCCAAGCCTTGCCAAGCGTAGCCAAGCCTAGCCAAGCGTAGCCAAGCCTCGCCAAGCCTTGCCAAGCGTAGCCAAGCCTTGCCAAGCGTAGCCAAGCCTCGCCAAGCGAAGCAAAGCGTAGCCAAGCCTAGCCAAGCCTAGCCAAGCGTAGCCAAGCCTAGCCAAGCGTAGCCAAGCCTCGCCAAGCCTTGCCAAGCGTGGCCAAGCCTAGCCAAGCGTAGCCAAGCCTCGCCAAGCCTTGCCAAGCGTGGCCAAGCCTAGCCAAGCGTAGCCAAGCCTTGCCAAGCGTAGCCAAGCGTAGCCAAGCCTCGCCAAGCCTAACCAACCCTAGCCAAGCCTCTTCAAGCCTAATCAAGCCTCGCCAACCCTAGCTATGCCTAGCTATGCCTATCCAAGCATAACCAAGCCTCGCCAAGCCTCGCCAAGCCAAGCGAAGCCTAGCCAAGCTTGGCCAAGCCTAGCGAAGCCTAGCGAAGCCTCGCCAAGCCTCGCCAAGCCTCGCCAAGCCACGCCAAGCCTCGCCAAGCCACGCCAAGCCTCGCCAAGCCACGCCAAGCCTAGCCAAGCCTAGCCAAGCCTCGCCAAGCCTCGCCAAGCCACGCCAAGCCTCGCCAAGCCACGCCAAGCCTCGCCAAGCCACGCCAAGCCTAGCCAAGCCTAGCCAAGCCTCGCCAAGCCTCGCCAAGCCTCGCCAAGCCACGCCAAGCCTCGCCAAGCCACGCCAAGCCTCGCCAAGCCACGCCAAGCCTCGCCAAGCCACGCCAAGCCTCGCCAAGCCACGCCAAGCCTCGCCAAGCCACGCCAAGCCTAGCCAAGCCTAGCCAAGCCTCGCCAAGCCACGCCAAGCCTCGCCAAGCCACGCCAAGCCTCGCCAAGCCACGCCAAGCCTAGCCAAGCCTAGCCAAGCCTCGCCAAGCCACGCTAAGCCTAGCCAAGCCTAGCCAAGCCTCGCCAAGCCTCGCCAAGCCACGCCAAGCCTCGCCAAGCCACGCCAAGCCTCGCCAAGCCACGCCAAGCCACGCCAAGCCTAGCCAAGCCTCGCCAAGCCTCGCCAAGCCACGCCAAGCCTCGCCAAGCCACGCCAAGCCTCGCCAAGCCTAGCCAAGCCTACCTAACATCTGGTCTGAAGGTTGTAACTTGTCTCAATGGGACCCACTGCCCGTAACTGTAAGCCTGTTAGGCCTAACGAGGTGCTCCTTGGCCACCTTCCCTGCAAGATGCAACCCACAACAGCTGCCTGACTCCCAGGAATACGTAAGTCAGAATAGGCATGAGGTGTAACGAAACGAGCCCTACGTGGGAGTCGAACCCGGGACCTTTCGGTCAAGAGCTGACCATGTTTCTTTTTGCCACAGTTTAAAAAAATAAAAAATAAAAGTTTCGTCTTTTATAAGCATTAATGTATACTTCACATATTTACGGGCCTAATATATGAGTACATAACATATGAACAAACTTTAATAAACACCATTTAACATTTCAAAACAAATTTTAATAAAGTTTTGTATTTGAATTTTATAATTTATTAAAAACTCTGACGTGGTGTGAACTGGGTGCTCCAATATGGCGGCCAAATGCCGTCAGCCAATGACAGAGTTCAATACAGTTACTGTATCTCAGCGCTGGAAGTCAACTGAGCATTCATGACAAGAAGAATTGCTTTCTATATATAAAAATGTTGACCTAAAAATCTGAAATACAGCCTGAAACATTGGTTACTTTTATTATACTTATTATATATGTGATTAATGGTAAACTACCGTAGTGTTTAGTTGCGGGAGGCGTATAGTTGCTTGATTGATTGGTCAACTGCTTTTGTTGTCCCTCGCTTGTGTTGACAGTTGACGGTAGTGCTGTGGACAGTTGACGGTAGTGCTGTGGACGGGTGACGGCCGTGTTGACGGAAACATGGCTATCGACTAAAATTAAATTAGTGTAAAAATCCACTTCGTTGCGTAGACGTAAATATCGACAATTTACAAACTTACAGTGGGAGCAAAACACAAGATATTGGTCTCCATTACCAGGAGCAAGTTTGTTTACGTCTGGCCAAGGGGCCACCATCGGGCCCTCACAACATCTGGCCAGGGGCCACCATTGGGCCCCCACAACATCTGGCCAGGGGCCACCACCGGGCCCCACAACATCTGGCCAGGGGCCACCACCGGGCCCCACAACATCTGGCCAGGGGGCCACCATCGGGGCCCTCAACATCTGGCCAGGGGCCACCACCGGGCCCCACAACATCTGGCCAGGGGCCACCACCGGGCCCAACAACATCTGGCCAGGGGGCCACCATCGGGGCCCTCAACATCTGGCCAGGGGCCACCATCGGGGCCCTCAACATCTGGCCAGGGGCCACCACCGGGCCCCACAACATCTGGCCAGGGGCCACCACCGGGCCCCACAACATCTGGCCAGGGGCCACCACCGGGCCCCACAACATCTAGCCAGGGGCCACCACCGGGCCCCACAACATCTGGCCAGGGGCCACCATCGGGGCCCTCAACATCTGGCCAGGGGCCACCACCGGGCCCCACAACATCTGGCCAGGGGCCACCACCGGGCCTCACAACATCTGGCCAGGGGGCCACCATCGGGGCCCTCAACATCTGGCCAGGGGCCACCATTGGGCCCCCACAACATCTGGCCAGGGGCCACCACCGGGCCCCACAACATCTGGCCAGGGGCCACCATCGGGGCCCTCAACATCTGGCCAGCGGCCACCACCGGGCCCCACAACATCTGGCCAGGGGCCACCACCGGGCCCCACAACATCTGGCCAGGGGCCACCATCGGGGCCCTCAACATCTGGCCAGGGGGCCACCATCGGGGCCCTCAACATCTGGCCAGGGGCCACCACCGGGCCCCTCAACATCTGGCCAGGGGCCACCACCGGGCCCCACAACATCTGGCCAGGGGCCACCACCGGGCCCCACAACATCTGGCCAGGGGCCACCACCGGGGCCCACAACATCTGGCCAGGGGCCACCACCGGGCCCCACAACATCTGGCCAGGGGCCACCACCGGGCCCCACAACATCTGGCCAGGGGGCCACCATCGGGCCAGGGGCCACCACCGAGCCCCACAACATCTGGCCAGGGGCCACCACCGGGCCCCACAACATCTGGCCAGGGGCCACCATCGGGGCCCTCAATATCTGGCCAGGGGGCCACCATCGGGCCAGGGGCCACCACCGAGCCCCACAACATCTGGCCAGGGGCCACCATCGGGCCCCACAACATCTGGCCAGGGGGCCACCATCGGGCCAGGGGCCACCATCGGGCCAGGGGCCACCACCGAGCCCGGGGCCACCACCGAGCCCTCGTACAGGTACAGTCATACACAAACTTTTTTTCTTTGCACTCAGTTTTATTCTGTATTTTATCGAGAGTGATCAAGTCTAGTCCCAATCGTCTGTCCCCGGACCCATGACAGACAGACACAGACAGACAGACAGAAATAGCCGTTTTCTCTTATAAATATAGTGATGGATGAAAATATTTTGTTGAACAGTATGAACATATGGAGCTGCCGGAGCCGAGTGAACCAAACTGTGAACAACAAACCCTGAAATAACATGTTCTGTTCAAGTGTAACAATTGAGGGAAAACTGAATTGAATTAGTTTTTTCCTCTGGTTTTCAAAGGTGGAATATTGGCTCCGGTTGAACGGCACTTTTCACCATAGTCACTGTTTTGTCTTCACCAATGGTGATGTTTTTGGTGATTCACTGTTCACTAAAGGGTTTTTGGTGATTCACTGCTCACTAAAGTGTTTTTGGTGATTCACTGTTCACTAAAGTGTTTTTGGTGATTCACTGTGTCGGAAAATCCGACACCATTTAATATATCATACAGACAGATAATAGCTGTGTTGTATAAATAAGTTAACCCATAGAAAACGTAACTTGTAGTGGAATTTTCGTCTATAGAAAACGGGATATCATTACCACATACTATTATAATTCACCACCTATTATGGTGGGAATTATTCTTAAATACATTAGTCTTTGGACTTTACCATCATAAAAACATCTCATATAAATTAACTTAATTATCAATATTAAAGTAGAGTAAATGTGACCCTTCTATCACTTTCTGTCATCTGGACAATGTAAGCCAGGCGTCAGTGAGGAAGGAGGAGCAGCCATTGTTTATACTGAGACCAGAGGCGCAGGGAGCAATTCGGCTCCTGTTAATTTTACTTGGACGAAGTGTTATGGAAACCAAAGGTGTACCATTATCAACACGCTGTCAACAAATTAAGTTAAGTGTTCTTCCGAAACCCATTTATCTTTCATTTATGGCCATTAATGTCAGTGTATATAGGGTGACCCGGTTAGAGCACGATATAGCCTCATACTAAAGGTAATTAAGCCAGGTCTTCATTGTTCCATGTACAGTGTTCTCTGATATACCTGTCATATATAGGATTCTGGCTTTTCAGCTAGCGCCCTTTTAACAGGTCAAGACGAGGAAGCAAGGCTTTGTGCATCAGTTACCAGGGTGATGGAAGCTACCTCAAAGAGGGAAAATGTGGTCTCTACATCCTGGTTATACCTGGTGGATTAAGGTCAGCTGTACTATAAGATAAGGAACCTCTTCAATGTATGTAGTCTATTACTGTAGTTTGATTGGCTGCATATATATAAATTAATATAAACCCCCCCTAATGTGTAGAGGATCGATTTGTGAGATTATGAGATTATTGCAGAAATACAGTCCACTTATCATTATACAAATTGCTATCGAAGTATATAAATTAACGTAAATATAAATTCATATAAATTAAATAAATATAAATCTCACAGGTCGGTTCCCACATTATTTGGACCTTCAGAACCGGAATATTCGGACCTTTGAACCCACATTTGGTCATCTTAGTACCGGATGAACCAGTTAACCAGTGGATTCATTAAATATACTAGTGCAGTGTGATTTAAACAAAGCCAGTCAAAGACGGTAGCGTTGCCTCGAACGAGTTCACGAGCCCCGCTCAGTTCAGATCAGCTTCGTCAGCGGTTTCATGCACACCCACAGATATTTGGTGGTGTGTTATTATGTGAAATGACAGCGCTAATATAGAAGCCAGCCAAATTAGTGACTGTGTCGCGAGATTGTTCACGGATTTCGTGGTGTTAAATTTCGCGAGAGATTATCTACGAATTTTGTGGAGTTTATTTCGCGAGGTCACTAATAATATTTAATACTTCTAGATAATATTAGAAGTTTCATAGAGGCTAATTAAGAGGCTATTATCAATAATTGTGTATATTATATCTCCAAAATAGAGAATTATTTAATATATTGCACTAGTGATCACAGTATAATATTTACTAATTGCCAACCCACAACAGGGTAGGATATTAACCATTGACTAGTTGAACTATTATTGCTCATCCTAGTCCCATTATTACCATAGTCAGTTGTACTATATTCAACAACCTAACACCATTAATGAATGGTCCAGACCCTATTTTGGGTGTAATTTTTATCAACTCGAGTTGAGTTGTATATATAATAATTTACTTATGATCATTACACCTTTGAGTGATTAATTAGTGTCTCTACCATCCTAGGGTGATATAGAAGAGCTAACCTAAAGGTACTTCCAGTGACACTGGTTTATCACTCAAATCATTAGTGTGTATGATTGTATATATATAATGTGTATTAATTTTAAGTGCTAACCTCTAGTAGAGGTAGGATTATTGCCTAGTGAGTGCAGAATTTTACCCTAGGCTACCATCAGTGCTTGTTCAGTATTATGAGCAGCCCAAGTACAAGCCCCACAAGGCTTCACCAACTAGCCAGTATGGATAATGCTGGCAATGAGAAAACTGTCGTACATCTAGTACTACAATTGCTGGATTTACCTCAACCTGATCAGACTGCTGACTCATTACAATCCTTCAGCATGGAGTTTGAGTCACTACTAAGAACATTCAGTCTTAAGGTTGATATAACTACTAGTGAATGGATGACCAAAGTAGTCCTTCAACGAAAATTGTCCAGCGATATACTAGATGAATTATATGCACATCAACATAACACCATCCTGACAGTACAGGACATCACTGAAGGTTTGCATTCCATCATAAACAAACGACGAGCAAATGAGGAAGTTAAAGCCTCTTGCAAGCCATCAGAAATAGAAAATAATAGTCAACTAAAGGGTAAAACAACTACCCCAAATAAACATCAACCAATTACTCTAACATCAAGTTGCAGAAAATCTGACAATGCAGCAGCATCCTCCAAGCCTACTGTTACTAGTTCACCCAAACCAGTAACTTCCAAACGTGCAGTAGGCTGGGGGACTTGTATGTTCTGCAAAAAGAAACATTCAACATACTGTTGTGCTAATTATCCAACCAGAGACATTCGTATTGAGCGACTCCAGGAATTAGGGAGATGTGCAAGGTGTCTCAAGTCACACAACATAGACTATTGTGATACCCAATTCAACACCTGCAACAGGTGTAGAAGAGGTAGGCACCATGCAGCACTGTGCAAATATACGAAATTAACGTATTCAAGACCCAAGGTGGAAGATAGCATTCCCACCACAGTACAGTACTGCAAGGTGCAACCAACAAAGAGTGTCCAATCGGCAAAGTCTAAAGGTAATACGACTTTGCCTACTGCCCAAATTACCATCCTGAATAAGAGGGCCAAGGTCCATACCCGTGGGTTGTTTGACCAAGGATCCCAGAGAATATATGTCACTAAAAAGCTGGCAGATGAACTACAATTAAGGCCTGTAGCCCAGATGGCATTCAACATCTCAGGGTTTGTAACAGATGCAGGACCTCAAGTCTACCAGGTGGTACAACCATCAGTACGTTTAGGCAGGTACGTCTGTAGAGTACAAGCCATTGTGGTGGACAAAATACCAGTAGACCTACAAGTTCAAGGTCTGAGAGCAACAGCCAAATTCCTGAGAAATAGAGGAATAAAATTGGCAGATAATATTAAGTCTGATCACCTCACCGACTTCGGTCTCCTTGTAGGGACAGACTATTGTCGTCGATTCATCGG
Organism: Procambarus clarkii; assembly: GCF_040958095.1. Classification (NCBI taxonomy): domain Eukaryota; kingdom Metazoa; phylum Arthropoda; class Malacostraca; order Decapoda; family Cambaridae; genus Procambarus; species Procambarus clarkii. The sequence continues at coordinate 47,963,636 of NC_091169.1, read as the reverse complement.
TAGCCCTACTAAATATCAGGGCATAACCATGTTAAACTCTGCAGGAGGTAAATTACTCTCAGGCCCAGTATCAAGCCTGAGGAGACCTATGGCTGCAGATAAACAATACCAATAGAAATCTAAATTTGTCAGCTGATTATATTTCTCCAGTAGCATTATACTAAAGAGATTACAGCTGACTATACCAACAGAGGTTGATGTTAGTATCATCATATAAAGCTGAAGATGAGTTCATGAGGCCTCAGTGGCAAATCAGTGAACAGTAGCCTAAACAGCTACAAGTCACTGCGACCAATGTCACTGAACCCACTGCAGTCTCAGAACCATACTTTACTTTAATGATGAGCTATTCAATCTTCTGAATCAATTAACTAAATTAAACCCCAATAAATCTGATGACTGATTTGATACATTTATTATTTATCAAGATGTATTCCATGGGCCTCAGTGTTTATATATCAGTGACCAGTTACCTGAACAAACTTCAAGTTATATCTAATGTCACTGATCTCACTGCAGTCCCTGAATCATACTTGACTGTAGTACTTGATCACATTCAGTCTTCTGGGTTAAATAATATGTAATTAGGCTTGAATATTAGCCTTTCAAGAGTTAACAGGGAAATGAATTCGCATTAGACTTCTAACCCCTGCAACTCTAGTATGGGACATCCGTCCTGTACGAACAGACGCACAAATGTGTGATTACTAACTACTAACATCAAATTAATCAAATAATTCGAAGGAGGGAGCCGGTCGGCCGAGCGGACAGCACGCGGGGCTTGTGATCCTGTGGTCCTGGGTTCGATCCCAGGCGCCGGCGAGAAACAATGGGCAGAGTTTCTTTCACCCTATGCCACTGTTACCTAGCAGTAAAATAGGTACCTGGGTGTTAGCCAGATGTCACGGGCTGCTTCCTGGGGGTGGAGGCCTGGTCGAGGACTGGGCCGCGGGGACACTAAAAAGCCCCGAAATCATCTCAAGATAACCTCAAGATAGGAGTATCGGTGTTCGTCTGTTCTAATTAGGACTTCGACCCGTGAGCAGCCCCCTGGGGAATTATGTCGGAAAATCCGACACCATTTAATATATCATACAGACAGATAATAGCTGTGTTGTATAAATAAGTTAACCCATAGAAAACGTAACTTGTAGTGGAATTTCCGTCTATAGAAAATGGGATATCATTACCACATACTATTATAATTCACCACCTATTATGGTGGGAATTATTCTTAAATACATTAGTCTTTGGACTTTACCATCATAAAAACATCTCATATAAATTAACTTAATTATCAATATTAAAGTAGAGTAAATGTGACCCTTCTATCACTTTCTGTCATCTGGACAATGTAAGCCAGGCGTCAGTGAGGAAGGAGGAGCAGCCATTGTTTATACTGAGACCAGAGGCGCAGGGAGCAATTCGGCTCCTGTTAATTTTACTTGGACGAAGTGTTATGGAAACCAAAGGTGTACCATTATCAACACGCTGTCAACAAATCAAGTTAAGTGTTCTTCCGAAACCCATTTATCTTTCATTTATGGCCATTAATGTAAGTGTATATAGGGTGATCCGCTTAGAGCAAGATATAGCCTCATACTAAAGGTAATTAAGCCAGGTCTTCATTGTTCCATGTACAGTGTCCTCTGATATACCTGTCATATATAGGATTCTGGCTTTTCAGCTAGCGCCCTTTTAACAGGTCAAGACGAGGAAGCAAGGCTTTGTGCATCAGTTACCAGGGTGATGGAAGCTACCTCAAAGAGGGAAAATGTGGTCTCTACATCCTGGTTATACCTGGTGGATTAAGGTCAGCTGTACTATAAGATAAGGAACCTCTTCAATGTATGTAGTCTATTACTGTAGTTTGATTGGCTGCATATATATAAATTAATATAAACCCCCCCTAATGTGTAGAGGATCGATTTGTGAGATTATGAGATTATTGCAGAAATACAGTCCACTTATCATTATACAAATTGCTATCGAAGTATATAAATTAACGTAAATATAAATTCATATAAATTAAATAAATATAAATCTCACAGGTCGGTTCCCACACACTGCTCACTAAAGTGTTTTTGGTGATTCACTGTTCACTAATGTGTTTTTGGTGATTCACTGCTCACTAATGTGTTTTTGGTGATTCACTGCTCACTAAAGTGTTTTTGGTGATTCACTGTTCACTAAAGTGTTTTTGGTGATTCACTGCTCACTAAAGTGTTTTTGGTGATTCACTGCTCACTAAAGTGTTTTTGGTGATTCACTGTTCACTAAAGTGTTTTTGGTGATTCACTGTTCACTAAAGTGTTTTTGGTGATTCACTGCTCACTAAAGTGTTTTTGGTGATTCAAAAAAATATATTCAGGGATAACTCTTATGTTTTAGTATGTTCTTGTGCATGATCTTGCAATTGCAACCAGGCAGATGCAGCGCATATACCAAGTTTTGAAACGGCTGTCCGTGCTAACAATCTGTACACTCACACTCACACATTAGGGAGTGTTATCATACAATACTGACCAACGTAAACAATCACCAACACAATCAACGACAAGATTCGACAGTGAACGTATTTTACTCCCTAAGGCTTTCATACTCACTCAAAATTCTGAAATTCATAATTTTAATACAAGGTTGTATTCACCTTGGCTGTCACGGGCTGCTTCCTGGGGGTGAAGGCCTGGTCGAGGACCGGGCCGCGGGGACACTAAAGCCCCGAAATCATCTCAAGATAACCTCAAGATAAGATAACCTTGTATTAAAGATTTATTCAGTTCTTAAGTTCAGTTCAGGTCTTAAGTTCTCTCATTATAAAAACACCGTCGCGTCGCTGCCTACAATACCAAGTCAATTTATTTTTTCAGTGTCCAGCCATAAAACAGAACAAACATCAAGATATAAGAGTCCATTTATGTTGATAATTTTCCTATTAATTATTGCTAAAGCTTAATTATGAATTCTTCGCCAGTGTGAGCGTTTAAGGCGTTTGATCTTCAGCTTAATGATTTACTGCATTCCACCCACAGACACGTATCTGACCAGCTGGTCTCGTGGACACTCTACCTCCGCCTAGAGATATGTGAGTACCTTCACTATCGTTCCTTTATGTTGTGATGTGTAAGTCACCGTAGATACCTTGATGTTGTTGTTCCAGGGTATTACTACAAGCGACGCTACAGTTTAGACATGGATAGACCAGTTGCTCTATCTCAGGTCTGAGCTTAGTCTCACTCGGCTTATCTCTCCAGTGAGCTTCCTGTGCGGATATAATTGTTTAAATGTTCACCTAATGTGCTCATGCTAGTCATTTTTGATGGCGTAGTTGGCAAGTTATTTTTCTGGTGTGGTTGGTATGGGGTCTTGTTCAGGTGTAGTTGGTATGGGGTCTTGTTCAGGTATGGATGGTATGGGGTCTTGTTCAGGTGTGGATGGTATGGGGTCTTGTTCAGGTGTGGATGGTATGGGGTCTTGTTCAGGTGTGGTTGGTATGGGGTCTTGTTCAGGTGTGGATGGAATGGGGTCTTGTTCAGGTGTGGATGGTAAGGGGTCTTGTTCACGTGTGGTTGGTATGGGGGCTTGTTCAGGTATGGATGGTATGGGGTCTTGTTCAGGTGTGGATGGTATGGGGTCTTGTTCAGGTGTGGTTGGTATGGGGTCTTGTTCAGGTGTGGATGGAATGGGGTCTTGTTCAGGTGTGGTTGGTATGGGGGCTTGTTATGGTATGGGGTCTTGTTCAGGTGTGGTTGGTATGGGGTCTTGTTCAGGTGTGGATGGTATGGGGTCTTGTTCAGGTGTGGTTGGTATGGGGTCTTGTTCAGGTGTGGATGGAATTGGGTCTTGTTCAGGTGTGGATGGTATGGGGTCTTGTTCAGGTGTTGATGGTATGGGGTCTTGTTCAGGTGTGGATGGTAAGGGGGTCTTGTTCAGGTGTGGTTGGTATGGGGTCTGGTTCTAGTGTGGATGGTATGGGGTCTTGTTCAGGTGTGGTTGGTATGGGGTCTTGTTCAGGTGTTGATGGTATGGGGTCTTGTTCAGGTGTGGATGGTAAGGGGTCTTGTTCAGGTGTGGTTGGTATGGGGTCTTGTTCAGGTGTGGTTGGTATTGGGTCTTGTGCAGGTGTGGATGGTATGGGGTCTTGTTCAGGTGTGGTTGGTATGGGGTCTTGTTCAGGTGTGATTGGTATGGGGTCTTGTTCAGGTGTGGATGATATGGGGTCTTGTTCAGGTGTAGATGGTATGGGGTCTTGTTCAGGTGTGGTTGGTATGAGGTCTTGTTCAGGTGTGGATGGTATGAGGCCTTGTTCAGGTGTGGTTGTTATGGGGGCTTGTTCTGGTGTGGATGGTATGGGGTCTTGTTCAGGTGTGGATGGTATGGGGTCTTGTTCAGGTGTGGTTGATATGGGGTCTTGTTCAGGTGTGGTTGGTATGGGATCTTGTTCAGGTGTGGATGGTAAGGGGTCTTTTTCAGGTGTGGTTGGTATGGGGTCTGGTTCTAGTGTGGTTGGTAAGGGGTCTTGTTCAGGTATGGATGGTATGTGGATGGTATGGGATCTTGTTCAGGTGGTGTGGATGGTATGGGGTCTTGTTCAGGTGTGGATGGTATGGGGTCTTGTTCAGGTGTGGTTGGTATGGGGTCTTGTTCAGGTGTGGATGGTATGGGGTCTTGTTCAGGTGTGGATGGTAAGGGGTCTTGTTCAGGTGTGGTTGGTATGGGGTCTGGTTCTAGTGTTGATGGTATGGGGTCTTGTTCAGGTGTGGTTGGTAAGGGGTCTAGTTCAGGTGTGGTTGGTATGGGGTCTGGTTCTAGTGTGGATGGTATGGGGTCTTGTTCAGATGTGGTTGTAAGGGGTCTTGTTCAGGTGTGGATGGATGGGGGTCTTGTTCAGTTGTGGATGGTATGGGGTCTTGTTCAGGTGTTGATGGTATGGGGTCTTGTTCAGGTGTGGTTGGTATGGGGTCTTGTTCAGGTGTTGATGGTATGAGGTCTTGTTCAGGTGTGGATGGTAAGGGGTCTTGTTCAGGTGTGGTTGGTAAGGGGTCTAGTTCAGGTGTGGTTGGTATGGGGTCTGGTTCTAGTGTGGATGGTATGGGGTCTTGTTCAGGTGTGGTTGGTATGGGGTCTTGTTCAGGTGTTGATGGCATGGGGTCTTGTTCAGGTGTGGATGGTAAGGGGTCTTGTTCAGGTGTGGTTGGTATGGGGTCTTGTTCAGGTGTGGATGGTATGGGGTCTTGTTCAGGTGTGGATGGTAAGGGGTTTTGTTCAGGTGTGGATGGTAAGGGGTCTTGTTCAGGTGTGGATGGTAAGGGGTCTTGTTCAGGTGTGGATGGTATGGGGTCTTGTTCAGGTGTGGATGGTATGGGGTCTTGTTCAGGTGTGGATGGTAAGGGGTCTTGTTCAGGTGTTGTTGGTATGGGGTCTTGTTCAGGTGTTGTTGGTATGGGGTCTGGTTCTAGTGTGGATGGTATGGGGTCTTGTTCAGGTGTGGTTGGTATGGGGTCTTGTTCAGGTGTGGTTGGTATGGGGTCTTGTTCAGGTGTGGATGGTATGGGGTCTTGTTCAGGTGTGGTTGGTATGGGGTCTTGTTGAGGTGTGGATGGTATGGTGTCTTGTTCGGGTGTGGATGGTATGGGGTCTTGTTCAGGTGTTGTTGGTATGGGGTCTTGTTCAGGTGTTGTTGGTATGGGGTCTGGTTCTAGTGTGGTTGACAAGGGGTCTTGTTCAGGTGTAGATGGTATGGGGTCTTGTTCAGGTGTGGATGGTATGGGGTCTTGTTCAGGTGTGGATGGTATTGGGTCTTGTTCAGGTGTGGATGGTATGGGGTCTTGTTCAGGTGTGGTTGGTATGGGGTCTTGTTCAGGTGTGGATGGTAAGGGGTCTTGTTCAGGTGTGGTTGGTATGGGGGTCTTGTTCAGGTGTGGATGGTATGAGGTCTTGTTCAGGTGTGGTTGTTATGGGGGCTTGTTCTGGTGTGGATGGTATGGGGTCTTTTTCAGGTGTGGATGGTATGGGGTCTTGTTCAGGTGTGGATGGTATGGGGTCTTGTTCAGGTGTGATTGATATGGGGTCTTGTTCAGGTGTGATTGATATGGGGTCTTGTTCAGGTGTGATTGATATGGGGTCTTGTTCAGGTGTGGTTGGTATGGGATCTTGTTCAGGTGTGGATGGTAAGGGGTCTTGTTCAGGTGTGGTTGGTATGGGGTCTGGTTCTAGTGTGGTTGGTAAGGGGTCTTGTTCAGGTGTGGATGGTATGGGATCTTGTTCAGGTGGTGTGGATGGTATGGTGTCTTGTTCAGGTGTGGATGGTATGGGGTCTTGTTCAGGTGTGGTTGATATGGGGTCTTGTTCAGGTGTGGTTGTAAGGGGTCTTGTTCAGGTGTGGATGGTATCGGGGGCTTGTTCAGGTGTGAATGGTATGGGGTCTTGTTCAGGTGTGGTTGGTATGGGGTCTTGTTCAGGTGGTGTGGATGGCATGGGGTATTGTTCAGGTGTGGATGGTATGGGGTCTTGTTCAGGTGTGGTTGGTATAGGGTCTTGTTCAGGTGTGGTTGGTATGGGGTCTTGTTCAGGTGTGGTTGGTATGGGGTCTTGTTCAGGTGTGGATGGTATGTGGATGGTATGGGATCTTGTTCAGGTGGTGTACATGGTATGGGGTCTTGTTCAGGTGTGGATGGTATGGGGTCTTGTTCAGGTGTGGTTGTAAGGGGTCTTGTTCAAGTGTGGATGGTATGGGGGTCTTGTTCAGGTGTGGATGGTATGGGGTCTTGTTCCGGTGTGGATGGTATGTGGTCTTGTTCAGGTGTGGATGGTATGGGGTCTTGTTCAGGTGTGGTTGGTATGGGGTCTTGTTCAGGTGTGGATGGTAAGGGGTCTTGTTCAGGTGTGGTTGGTATGGGGGTCTTGTTCAGGTGTGGATGGTATGAGGTCTTGTTCAGGTGTGGTTGTTATGGGGGCTTGTTCTGGTGTGGATGGTATGGGGTCTTGTTCAGGTGTGGATGGTATGGGGTCTTGTTCAGGTGTGGTTGATATGAGGTGTTGTTCAGGTGTGGTTGGTATGGGATCTTTTTCAGGTGTGGATGGTAAGGGGTCTTGTTCAGGTGTGGTTGGTATGGGGTCTGGTTCTAGTGTGGTTGGTATGGGGTCTTGTTCAGGTGTGGTTGATATGGGGTCTTGTTCAGGTGTGGTTGTAAGGGGTCTTGTTCAGGTGTGGATGGTATCGGGGGCTTGTTCAGGTGTGAATGGTATGGGGTCTTGTTCAGGTGTGGTTGGTATGGGGTCTTGTTCAGGTGGTGTGGATGGCATGGGGTATTGTTCAGGTGTGGATGGTATGGGGTCTTGTTCAGGTGTGGTTGGTATAGGGTCTTGTTCAGGTGTGGTTGGTATGGGGTCTTGTTCAGGTGTGGTTGGTATGGGGTCTTGTTCAGGTGTGGATGGTATGTGGATGGTATGGGATCTTGTTCAGGTGGTGTACATGGTATGGGGTCTTGTTCAGGTGTGGATGGTATGGGGTCTTGTTCAGGTGTGGTTGTAAGGGGTCTTGTTCAGGTGTGGATGGTATGGGGGTCTTGTTCAGGTGTGGATGGTATGGGGTCTTGTTCCGGTGTGGATGGTATGTGGTCTTGTTCAGGTGTGGATGGTATGGGGTCTTGTTCAGGTGTGGTTGGTATGGGGTCTTGTTCAGGTGTGGATGGTAAGGGGTCTTGTTCAGGTGTGGTTGGTATGGGGGTCTTGTTCAGGTGTGGATGGTATGAGGTCTTGTTCAGGTGTGGTTGTTATGGGGGCTTGTTCTGGTGTGGATGGTATGGGGTCTTGTTCAGGTGTGGATGGTATGGGGTCTTGTTCAGGTGTGGTTGATATGAGGTGTTGTTCAGGTGTGGTTGGTATGGGATCTTTTTCAGGTGTGGATGGTAAGGGGTCTTGTTCAGATGTGGTTGGTATGGGGTCTGGTTCTAGTGTGGTTGGTATGGGGTCTTGTTCAGGTGTGGATGGTATGGGATCTTGTTCAGGTGGTGTGGATGGTATGGGGTCTTGTTCAGGTGAGGTTGGTATGGGGTCTTGTTCAGGTGTGGTTGGTATGGGGTCTTGTTCAGGTGTGGTTGGTATGGGGTCTTGTTCAGGTGTGGATGGTATGTGGATGGTATGGGATTTTGTTCAGGTGGTGTGGATGGTATGGGGTCTTGTTCAGGTGTGGATGGTATGGGGTCTTGTTCAGGTGTGGTTGGTATGGGGTCTTGTTCAGGTGTTGATGGTATGGGGTCTTGTTCAGGTGTAGTTGGTGTGGGGTCTTGTTCAGGTGTGGTTGGTAAGGGGTCTTGTTCAGGTGTGGATGGTATGGGATCTTGTTCAGGTGGTGTGGATGGTATGGGGTCTTGTTCAGGTGTGGATGGTATGGGGTCTTGTTTAGGTGTGGTTGATATGGGGTCTTGTTCAGGTGTGGTTGTAAGGGGTCTTGTTCAGGTGTGGATGGTATGGGGGTCTTGTTCAGGTGTGGATGGTATGGGGTCTTGTTCAGGTGTGGTTGGTATGGGGTCTTGTTCAGGTGTGGATGGCATGGAGTCTTGTTCAGGTGAGGTTGGTATGGGGTCTTGTTCAGGTGTGGTTGGTATGGGGTCTTGTTCAGGTGTGGTTGGTATGGGGTCTTGTTCAGGTGTGGATGGTATGGGATCTTGTTCAGGTGGTGTGGATGGCATGGGGTCTTGTTCAGGTGTGGATGGTATGGGGGTCTTGTTCAGGTGTGGATGGTATGGGGTCTTGTTCAGGTGTGGTGGGTATGGGGTCTTGTTCAGGTGTGGATGGTATTGGGTCTTGTTCAGGTGTAGTTGGTGTGGGGTCTTGTTCAGGTGTGGTTGGTATGGGGTCTTGTTCAGGTGTGGATGGTATGGGGTCTTGTTCAGGTGTGGTTGGTATGGGGTCTTTTTCAGGTGTGGATGTTATGAGGTCTTGTTCAGGTGTGGTTGGTATGGGGTCTTGTTCATGTGTGGATGGTATGGGGTCTTGTTCAGGTGTGGTTGGTATGGGGTCTTGTTCAGGTGTGGATGGTATGTGGATGGTATGGGATCTTGTTCAGGTGGTGTGGATGGTATGGGGTCTTGTTCAGGTGTGGATGGTATGGGGGTCTTGTTCAGGTGTGGATGGTATGGGGTCTTGTTCAGGTGTGGTGGGTATGGGGTCTTGTTCAGGTGTGGTGGGTATGGGGTCTTGTTCAGGTGTGGTTGGTATGGGGTCTTGTTCAGGTGTGGATGGTATGGGGTCTTGTTCAGGTGTGGTTGGTATGGGGTCTTGTTCAGGTGTGGATGGTATGGGGTCTTGTTCAGGTGTGGTTGGTATGGGGTCTTGTTCAGGTGTGGATGGTATGGGGTCTTGTTCAGGTGTGGATGGTATGGGGTCTTGTTTAGGTGTGGATGGTATGGGGTCTTGTTCAGGTGTGGTTGGTGTGGGGTCTTGTTCAGGTGTGGATGGTATGGGGTCTTGTTCAGTTGTGGATGGTATGGGGTCTTGTTCAGGTGTGGATGGTATGTGGATGGTATGGGATCTTGTTCAGGTGGTGTGGATGGTATGGGGTCTTGTTCAGGTGTGGATGGTATGGGGGTCTTGTTCAGGTGTGGATGGTATGGGGTCTTGTTCAGGTGTGGTGGGTATGGGGTCTTGTTCAGGTGTGGTGGGTATGGGGTCTTGTTCAGGTGTGGTTGGTATGGGGTTTTGTTCAGGTGTGGATGGTATGGGGTCTTGTTCAGGTGTGGTTGGTATGGGGTCTTGTTCAGGTGTGGATGGTATGGGGTCTTGTTCAGGTGTGGTTGGTATGGGGTCTTGTTCAGGTGTGGATGGTATGGGGTCTTGTTCAGGTGTGGATGGTATGGGGTCTTGTTTAGGTGTGGATGGTATGGGGTCTTGTTCAGGTGTGGTTGGTATGGGGTCTTGTTCAGGTGTGGATGGTATGGGGTCTTGTTCAGGTGTGGTTGGTATGGGGTCTTGTTCAGGTGTGGTTGGTATGGGGTCTTGTTCAGGTGTGGTTGGTGTGGGGTCTTGTTCAGGTGTGGTTGGTATGGGGTCTTGTTCAGGTGTGGTTGGTGTGGGGTCTTGTTCAGGTGTGGTTGGTATGGGGTCTTGATAAGTCATCTAAACTGATCAATCAAACGTATATTTTCCCAAATTTCGCTTACTAAAGATTTTCACTTGTAGCAATTTTATTATACGATCAAATAAATGTTTTTCTCCGAGAAGTGAGAAAGTTGGTTATATATGTCCTTAAGCTGAGCGGTGTTCCCGGTATGACGACCCTGTGGGAGAGGGGACTCCGGTCTTGGGGTGCAAGTGGGGATGAGGGAGGGAGGGGGGATGATTGGGGATGGGGAATGCGGGTGGAGTAGGGGTAATGGAATGGGAACTGGAGGAGGGGTAAGGGGGGGGGGGCCAATCCGACCACTGCAAGATTCCTTATAATGTTTTGAGCTGTTATCAGTGAAATGACTCAATTTATCTCTAAGTGATGTTCATCATGCAGCTGCTGCTGCAGTTTTCGCCAGCATAAGATAATCTGGTAGTTGTACAATATAAGTGCTCTTATATCAGGCACTAAAAGCTTAATAAACAAAAACTTTCCAGCTTACTGAAAAATAGTTTTCACGCTTTCTTTGACGAACCCGAGAGGAAGTGGTTCTTAGCGCCGCTCAACTGTAATGGAAACTGAGTAACTCTGAAGGTCCACACCTAATGGCTAATTGATGGGCTCATGAACAAGTTTATTGAAATATGACAGAAAATAACACAATCACCGGCCTGGTCAGGCACGCACACTCACTGCCACTAAAATGCAAGAACCATCTGTGTCGGAAATTACATTAACATAGTAAGAGCCTCCTCACACTTGCAGACAAGTAGTCTTCACTACACCACTAATATAGGGAACTATATTCTTCCTTATTCCGGGGTAATCAATGATACACAACCGCCTCTGACGACAGTTGTGACTCAAGTGAGGTCACGACCTCCTGCTAGCGTCACTTCACCTCCCCAAAATATTGATATCTCATTTCATGTCACTTATTACCCACGCCCGTCCTCTGCTAGTATCCTGAGACTACTCACTGACGTTCATTACATTATTTAATATATACATCTTTCCTCTGACCTCTTAGTCAGGTCTGGAAGGCAGAATGACTCTCACTGGGGTAGACTCGTTCCCCCTCCCCCATGCTACATGGGGTCATAACACTACCCACCCCCTCACTACCCCCCCATACACACCCTCACTACCCACTTCTCCCTCTCCCCTTTACTACCGCCCTCGTATACACCCTCACTACCCCCCCCTCACTACCCACCCCTCGCTACCCACCCCTCACAGGGTGGAGGGGGGTAGATTAACATTAACAAGGATAATTGCAGCTGGATTATGACCCGATATAATGCCGCTGCCTCAGGGTTTTCAAAACTTAATTACTAATAGAGCGAAACGTGAGGGAATTCATGAATGAGTTTAATCAGCTGGTTGAGGTAGTTACCTCTCCACACACAAGAACTGTCTCAGCCACTGAGCACTAACTGCTGAAATACTGACACTCAACGGACCTGAGGTATTCAGGGGATATCAATATGCTCAATATGATATTAATTGCAGTCAGTAAGTCCACACACACACACACACACACACACACACACACACACACACACACACACACACACACACACACACCCACACACACACACACACACACACACACACACACACACACACACACACACACACACACACACCCACCCACACACACACCCACACACACACCCACACACCCACACACACAAACGCACACAGACACACGCACACGCACTCAGGCCCTGTAACATATGACGACAACAACAACATTAGGGACCTGCCACAATAAGGCGATACAATCAGTCAATAACACAAGTTATGGTCTTGCTGCCAACACCGTAAACAACTCCTGGATGGTTTTCCATCTCACCCCTCCCCCCTCCATTCATCCACCCCCTCCATCCATCCAAATGATGCAAAAGCAACGCATGTTGCTTTTATCATTAAGTGTACACACTGAAGCCAACCACTGCGATATGTCCACTGGTTCCTTGAGAGCCTACCGAAGTGACGACACTTTTATCTTCAACACAGTCTCCAGTGTATACAACACCTGCTCTCCACATAACCACATCCACCAACCATGGTGAGTGTTGCCAGACGCTTAAAGCTCATTGAAAAAACATCCACAGTGGCAACGGAGATGAGAGCTAGGATTGTACTGTAATACACGGAGATTTTTAAATCACAGAGAAATAAACTGGATAAATAGGTACCCACGCGGGGGTGATGAGGCATGGAGAGCAAAGCTACTGGACACAGCGGACAAGCACTTCCTCAAACGGCATATCTCAGAGCCAGAAAGAGTAAGGCAAGTGGACCCTCCATCTACCACTACCTCAAATCCCTCCGCAGAAGCGCGTCTAAAACCTACAAAGACTAACCAAGATCACCAAGCGGTTGCAACAGCAACTGAACCAGCGGGAAACGAGGAACTTGAAGAACTTGAAAGTCTGTTATATTGAAACTAAACCGAAGGCAAGAAACGCAAGGTAGACAGGAGATGCCCCTGCTAATGCCTCTTCATCCCAGAAAAGACAATTTCAAGGGTAACTGCAGTGCAAGAAGTCAACTGGCCCTCCATTTCATCCGGATCATCGCCAGCAAGAACTCCGACAAATTCCCTCATCGAATGTATGTCCACGCCGACACACTGGAACTCTTCATGGACCTCTCCGTCCCGAATAGACCGTACTTCGACCCGAGATACTGCTTAAGTTGGGGACAACCCGCATTCTTCGACGAAACCGAAGACCCGGAAGGAACTCCGCTGCCACGGGTGATGTGCGGACTATTCAAGAGAACTTACACCGACGATATACCACCAAACCTCAGTTAATAGAACAAAAGATTCACCAGCTCAATAGGGAAGACGCCTCCACCAAGCCAGACAGAGAACCTCACCTAAACCAGGACAACAGCCAACCGCCAAAACACTAGCCTCCTGCCGCGGAATTAGAACTCAACACCAACAACAATGCTCCTAACCATGACCAACATGGTGGATAGACACCGAACACTGAGGCCTCCTCGATCTCCATCTACATCCTCTTCAAGAATTTAACCTCACCATCCCTCTTCCTCACCCATCCTTTCCAAGCCCTTTGGACATCAGACCGACTCCAGGACCCTCCATCAAGACTAGTCTTGGTGTTTACCTAAAATGAGGCAGATAGTGAGCATGCAGGGTATGATAAGCCCCTGGGAGCATATCACGGCATTATCGTGAACAAGTACATGAATGCTGCTGGAAGGGGTTGGAAGGGAAGGGAATTATCAGGGGGGGAAAGCGCCATGCCATTACGACTATGTAGCACTTGAAAGGGGTCAGGGGAGACCAGGGAACATGCTGAGGAAGATGAGAGACTACGGACGACGGGACTACAGTAAGGTGAGAGTTTGAGTGAGGTCCGTTGGCGGTGAGAACTAGAGGGGACGACGAAAATGTTTTCATGAGAGCTATTGCCTAGAAATGTGCGGATGTAACGGAGTAATTGCAGCAAAAGCAAAGGACGAACCAAAGCTGTTTTATAGTATATAAGAAGAAACAACATAGTAAGTAATCACGTCATCAGGTTAAAGACAAACGGAAAGTCTCATGGAAAATGGCAAGGTGGTGTGTGAGGAACTCAAGATGGTCAGGAGGAGGAGGTCTTTCAGGAGGTCTTAACAAGGAGGTTAGGAGGAGGTCCTCCAGAAGGTCTTAGAAAAACTGGATGAACTTGTAGTCACTGTGAAAGAGGTTAAGAAACACCTGAATGAACTAGATGCAGCAAAATCAACTGAACAAGACTAATCATAACCATGGCTGCTGAAGGAGGCCGCAGAGGGGATGTCACCCACTACAGTTTTCATTAACAAGCTGGAAACGAGGAATCTCCCAGAATTCTGGAGGTTGGCAAATGTAGTCCCAATATTCCAGAAAGAGGACATACAAGAGGCTCTAAATTAGAAACCAGTGTCACTGATACCTTGTAAAGTGCTGGAGAGAATAATCAGGTTGTGAATAGTGGAACACTTAGAGAGAAGAAACTTTACATTATATCATTGGCATAGAAGGTGGGAAATTGTGCCTTGTAAACTTGATTGATTTCTATGACAAGGTTACTAAAATAAATTGGAGAAGAAGGTTGAGTAGATGACAATTTCCCAGAGTGTCAAAAGGTGTTTGGAACTGTTCCTCATGAAAGACTGGTGTGCAAGATAGAGTTGCAAGGCCAGATAATTGGGAAGACGCTAAGCCGCCCACCCACACCACCACCTAAGCCGCCAACCCACACCACCACCTAAGCCACCCACCCACACCACCACCTAAGCCGCCCACCCACACCACCACCTAAGCCGCCAACCCACACCACCACCTAAGCCGCCCACCCACACCACCACCTAAGCCGCCCACCCACACCACCACCTAAACCGCACACCCACACCACCACCTAAGCCACCCACCCACACCACCACCTAAGCCACCCACCCACACCACCACCTAAGCCGCCCACCCACACCACCACCTAAACCGCACACCCACACCACCACCTAAGCCACCCACCCACACCACCACCTAAACCGCACACCCACACCACCACCTAAGCCGCCCACCCACACCACCACCTAAGCCACCCACCCACACCACCTAAGCCACCCACCCACACCACCACATTAGCTATCCACCCACACCACCACCTAAGCCGCCCACCCACACCACCTAAGCCACCCACCCACACCACCACCTAAGCCACCGACCCACACCACCACATTAGCCACCCACCCACACCACCACCCACCCACACCACCACATTAGCCATCCACCCACACCACCACCTAAGCCGCCCACCCACACCACCACCTAAGCCACCCACCCACACCACCACATTAGCCACCCACCCACACCACCACCTAAGCCACCCACCCACACCACCACCTAAGCCACCCACCCACACCACCACATAAGCCACCCACCCACACCACCACATAAGCCACCCACACCACCACATAAGCCACCCACCCACACCACCACATAAGCCACCCACCCACCCACACCACCACATAAGCCACCCACCCACACCACATAAGCCACCCACCCACACCACCACATAAGCCACCCACCCACACCACCACATAAGCCACCCACCCACACCACCTAAGCCACCCACCCACACTACCACATAAGCCACCCACCTACCTACACTATCTCCCTCTTCACCCTCTCAGTATGTAGGCCTGTATGTCTATATTGCCTGGTACACACAACATAGGGAGCTGACAGTAATCTATAAAGTAATTACAAATAAATAAATAGATTTTATTGTGGGATATGCTGACATACGGGACAAGGAATATATTCCATGTTCTTGACTTACATATTCTCTTGACCTGTTCTTCTATATTCTAAGCTTTATTATTATTAATAGTAGTATTACATTTACTATATTAGTAATGCGAGTGTGCGCATGCGTGTAATAACGCTGGAGGAGAAGATCTTCGCTAATTACGAATGGCTTCATTACCGAGGCGTTGGTGTGTGAATGTCATCATTAGGGCGGCCCGTTTTCTTTGATACGTTGAGAGCTCTGTGCCGCCAAGTTCTGGGTCGGTGTGGTGGTGATTGTGGTGGTGGTGGTGGGGTGGTGTTTGTGGTGGAGGGGTGAAGATTGTGGTGGTGGGGTGGTGATTGTGGTGGTGGTGGTGGAGTGATGATTGTGGAGGTGGTGGTGGTGGGGTGGTGATTGTGGTGGTGGTGGTGGAGTGATGATTGTGGAGGTGGTGGTGGGGTGGTTATTGTGTGGTGGTAGTGGCGTGGTGATTATGAGGTGGAAGTGTGGTGATGACAGTGGTGGTGGTAGTGGGGTGGTGAGTGTATGGTGGTGGTGGTTGTGGTGATGGAAGTGGCGTGGTGATTGTAGTGGTGGTGATGATTGTGGTGGTGATGGTGGGGTGGTGATGACAGTGGTGGTGATTGTAGGTGGTGGTGGTGTGCTGGTAGTGGGGTGGTGGTGACAGTGGTGGTGGTGGTGGTGACAGTGGTGGTGGTGGTTGTGACAGTGGTGGTGGTGGTAGTGGGGTGGTAATTGTGAGGTAGTGTGGTGGTGTCGAGGTGATTGTGGTGTGGTGATGATTCTGTTGTAGTGGTCGTGGTAATTGTGGTGGGGATTTTTGTGGTGGTGGTGGTGATGTGTTGTGATAGTTGTGGTGGTAATAGTTTTGGTGGTAGTGATGTGGTGACTGAATGTGGTGTTGTGGTGTGGAGGTGATAGTTGTGGTGATTGTTCTGGTGGTGGTGTGGTAGATGTGCTTCCGGGTGTTGAGCTCTGGCTCTTTGGTCCCGCCTCTCAACTGTCAATCGACTAATGTACAGGTTCCTGTGCCTATTGGGCTCTATCATATCTACACTTGAAACTGTGTATGGAGTCAGCCTCCACCACATCACTGCCTAATGCATTCCATCTGTTAACTACTCTGACACTGAACAAAATATAATGTTGCTGTAGCTTCTGTAGCACATTCGGATACTAAGTTTCCACCTGTGTCCCCTTGTTCGTGTCCTACCCGTGCTAAATAGTTTGTCTTTGTCCAACCTGTCACTTCCTCCTGAAAATTAAGTATGTGGTGATCATGTCTTCCTTAACTCTTCTGTATTCCAAGGACGTGAGGTTTAACTCCCGTAGTCTTTCCTCGTAGCTCATACCTCTCAGTTCCGGGACGAGTCTGGTGACCTATTGCTTAATTTTTCTCTAACTTTGTCTTGTGTTTAACTATGTATGGACTCCATGCTGTAGCTGCATATTCCAGGATTGGTCTGACATAAGTGGTATACAAGGTGCTGAACGATTCCTTACATAAGTTTCAAAAGGCAGTTCTTATGTTGGCCAGTCTAGCATATGCCGCTGATGATATCCTTTTGATGTGTGCCTCTGGGGACAGGTTCGGTGTGATATCAACCCCCCAGATCTTTCTCTCTATTTGACTCTTGCAGGATATCACCTCCCAGATGGTACCTTGTGTTCAGCCTTCTGCTCCCTTCGCTCTATTTCATTACTTAACATTTTCCAGAGTTGAACTTTAGTAGCCATTTTCTAGCATTTTCTAGCTCCTCTCCCCTCCCTTTATTATGATTATCTCCTCTTCCCTTTCATAAAATATAATGTTACGGACAAAAGAAACTTATTTGTGTGTTGAAATATATATCTTCTCGTGACGAAAAAGTCTTCGGTCATCTCCACCAATATTTCACACTTCGCCAGAATTGAATCCGCGAGAACCTGGTTATGGCTGAATAATTAATAATATTTCTTAAATGATTTAATTTGGGCCTATCCCCCGAAGAGCCTATGACCGTCCCATACTCCAGACCATTTACCCTACAAATTTGGCCTCCAACTTTGAACAGACAGACATATTCTTTTATAGTATAGATATACCTTTGGTTTATCAGGAGTTTGTCAACATGGCTCGTACTACAAGCATCACTCTGGTGATTTATGCCTTTGGTGATAGACTTGGAGTGACATGTTCTCCAATGTCCCTATTTTTTAAGAGACACTATGGCAGAGACGTAGATTCTTTAGAGACATATTGTCTGGCTCTATTCTGTGTGTGTAGTTGGCTTCCCTTCATTCTGTGCTACACATTAGGCCTTTTTCACTTCCGTATCAACCTTCGGAACTATGCATTTGTCTGGGTTTAAATCCATTAGCCATTTATTGAGGCTGTCCACCGGTTCCCATCCTGGAAAAGAGGGGGGGGGGGGGAATTTCCCCCTCCCCCTATGAGAAACTGTGGACATACCGTGAGGGGGGAAGGGGGGGGGATAGACAGAATTTTCCCAACTTAGACAACTTGCTAGTTTTGGTAAATAAGAATTTTATAACCACTCTTTTTATCCATTTAAGATCAAAGTTACACCTTTTTTCAGCTGATATCCGATGGGATAAAGATAATTAGGATTGACGGCAGCAGGTCTATCACGGTGCGTAGCCATGATAGCACAAACGTTGCCGTCAGCCATGATGCAGATAACAAAGCAGCGCCCCCTCTAGCGTAATACTATCAAGCCTCACATTGATGATGTGGCTCACTACATTAAATATAAATTGATTACCAAGATAAAGTCATTAAAGTACTAAGTCAGTCCAGGAGATGAGACAACTGACATGCCTCTTACAGCTTCTAGTTTTTACTAAATATGGTAATATTCAAAACATGAAAATGGTCTTCCTGTTTTACTATAAATTAACCACAGCAACAATACCACAGAAGAGGATGTGTTAGAATTAATTTCAATTGTCTTCCATAAAGGCCTAACATGGAAGGATGTCACCGGAATGTGTAAGTGGGAGTCCCAACAAGTTGAAGTCAACACCTGGAACTTCGTCAAGTGTCAAACGTAAAAGTCCCTCGTGATTGATGGTCGAGAGAGCAACTCTTGCCTCCAGGACATTACCATCCTCCCTGCATGCTAACTTACACCATTAGACGGGTTATTTTGGTCAAGGAGTCAGCCTGGAACATTAACCTTTGGCGTGAAGTGTGTGTGAACATGGAGGCTGACGAATGGGGAGTCTGGACTCCTTGTGGGTCCAGCTGAATCCCAGGTTGTGTTGCTTTTGACAGTGTTGTGGTGTTAGGTGCTAGCTTGGAAGTACCAAGCGAGTGGGTTCGAATCCTTCTCAAGGCTCCTTTCTGATTTTCTATGTGATACATCACATTAATGTGATTTAATTGTTCATGGTTGCTGATCACCAGGCCGTGTTGTTGAACATGCTGCTATGGCGGTGTGTCCACTCACAGGATGAGTGGCGCTGCCCAATACTGTCACTATGGCGGTGTGTCCACTCACAGGATGAGTGGCGCTGCCCAATACTGTCACTATGGCGGTGTGTCCACTCACAGGATGAGTGGCGCTGCCCAATACTGTCACTATGGCGGTGTGTCCACTCACAGGATGAGTGGCGCTGCCCAATACTGTCACTATGGCGGTGTGTCCACTCACAGGATGAGTGGCGCTGCCCAATACTGTCACTATGGCGGTGTGTCCACTCACAGGATGAGTGGCACTGCCCAATGCTGTCACTATGGCGGAGTGTCCATTCACAGGATGAGTGGTGCTGCCCAATACTGTCACTATGGCGGTGTGTCCACTCACAGGATGAGTGGCACTGCCCAATGCTGTCACTATGGCGGAGTGTCCATTCACAGGATGAGTGGTGCTGCCCAATACTGTCACTATGGCGGTGTGTCCACTCACAGGATGAGTGGCACTGCCCAATGCTGTCACTATGGCGGAGTGTCCATTCACAGGATGAGTGGTGCTGCCCAATACTGTCACTATGGCGGTGTGTCCACTCACAGGATGAGTGGCACTGCCCAATGCTGTCACTATGGCGGTGTGTCCACTCACAGGATGAGTGACGCTGCCCATTACTGTCACTATGGCGGTGTGTCCACTCACAGGATGAGTGGCGCTGCCCAATAAACTCACCCCTCGGGGAAAAATTCAATTAAATGAAAACCTTCCTCGCCAGTCTTAATTAAAACCAATTACTCACCAAAACTAACATTTCCAGAATCTTGCATATACTTGCAGTATATCTCTAAATAACTTGCCGAAAATTGCAGAGATCGCAGAGCAGCACGAGCCACCGTGTAAACATTAGCGGCTCATTCATTGCAACACTGCAGCTCTGGTGCAGACAGATTCAGGAGGGAATTGCATTCCGACTTTCTGAACTTATCTGAGAAGATGTGTTTAAGATCAATCAGGTATCTAAGCCGGATGTGAGAGTTGGCTTATTTCTCGGCAGTTTGCACACCCCCAGATGAAAGTGGTGATGCGCACTCGGTGCAACACGAGGGCCAGATGAAGGTGGCGATGCGCATCTATCATCTACCATGACGTAGAATGTAGATATTGTATGATCAGTGTTCGGTATCAGGTTGTGTTATAAGGCCAGGGACAGTATCACTTTGTTATAAGGCCAGGGACGGTATCAGGTTGTGTTATAAGGCCAAGGACGGTATCAGGTTGTGTTATAAGGCCAAGGACGGTATCAGGTTGTGTTATAAGGCCAAGGACGGTATCAGGTTGTGTTATAAGGCCAAGGACGGTATCAGGTTGTGTTATAAGGCCAGGGACAGTATCACGTTGTTATAAGGCCAGGGACGGTATCAGGTTGTGTTATAAGGCCAGGGACGGTATCAGGTTGTGTTATAAGGCCAAGGACGGTATCAGGTTGTGTTATAAGGCCAGGGACGGTATCAGGTTGTGTTATAAGGCCAGGGACGGTATCAGGTTGTGTTATAAGGCCAGGGACGGTATCAGGTTGTGTTATAAGGCCAGGGACGGTATCAGGTTGTGTTATAAGGCCAGGGACGGTATCAGGTTGTGTTATAAGGCCAGGGACGGTATCAGGTTGTGTTATAAGGCCAGGGACGGTATCAGGTTGTGTTATAAGGCCAAGGACAGTATCAGGTTGTGTTATAAGGCCAGGGACGGTATCAGGTTGTGTTATAAGGCCAAGGACAGTATCAGGTTGTGTTATAAGGCCAGGGACAGTATCAGGTTGTGTTATAAGGCCAGGGACGGTATCAGGTTGTGTTATAAGGCCAGGGACAGTATCAGGTTGTGTTATAAGGCCAGGGACGGTATCAGGTGGTGTTATAAGGCCAATGACGGTATCAGGTTGTGTTATAAGGCTAGGAACAGTATCAGGTTGTGTTATAAGGCCAAGGACAGTATCAGGTTGTGTTATAAGGCCAGGGACAGTATCAGTATCAGGGGACGGGAGCAATCACAAGGAAGGACTTGGGAGATGCTTCCCTCTCATTGGTGGATTCAAATACACTTTTGTTGATGCCGTAGAATCCAGACGGATTGGCTCTTGAGCGACAGAAAAACATTCTGAACTGAGTTACAGGTTCACTAACTGGAGTTACAGGTTCACTAACCGGGTTCACTACTTATCAATCTGTATATAGGGCCTTACCCGCCAAACACACACCGAAACTACGACGTTGGTACAACGTTCGAGCAAGTTTTAACACCTCCTAACCAGTTATAACAACCAATATAGCAAGTTGTAACAACGTTCTAATACGTCATAAACACGTTAAGCCAAGATGTAACAACTTTATTACAAGTTGTAACAAGCGGAAAATAGAGACAGTTTCGGTTTGTTTCCAGGGTTAGTGCCTCTTCCTACACGATCCCTCTCCGAGTCATAGGTAAGTTGTTAAGAAATGGCAGAAATAATCAATCTAAAGGCAAAAGGTGGTAAGCAAGACTATACAGAACCACCACTGCTACGGCTTGCTAGAGCCAGTAACCCAAGGGCCATGTTCACGAATCATTGATGCATGTACTTACGAACGTGTACATTTTTTCTTCAAGCTTTGACGGCTTTGGTTACATTTATTAAACAGTTTACAAGCATGAAAACGTGCCAATCAACTGTTGTTATTGTTATAAACAGCCTCCTGGAGCTTCCGAGCTCATTAACTGTTCAATAATTGTAAACAAAGCCGACAAAGATTGAGAAAAGATGTACAGGTTTGTAAGTGCTTGCGTAACTGCTTCGTGAAACTTGCTCCGGGTTCGTTCTGCTTAACATGTCGTAGAGCCTCTTATATGATCCCACCCTCAAGTCAGTTGTTATTGTTATAGATTCAGCTACTCGGAACACGCTCCAAGCAGCACGGGCTATGGTGAGCCCGTAACTTAACTCAAGTCATTGGTAAGTTCTCAGGAATTGGCGCTAGCAAGTAATTGTGTAAGGAATAAAGGTCGGGCAAACAAGAAGAAATTACATCTTAGAAATTACATTACAAAAATTACATTACCAATATATAATCTTTCCAAGTCTAACTACACTCATGTACACCGTGTCGCTCTCTCCCAGGACGGCCAACTTTGCTGCCCAACTTTAAGATTTATGGTGAAGTCGTGTCTGGTCCAACAGCTTTTGTCGTATTCAGTTCATATTCGGTGTGTTTCCTGGGTGCTGTGTTCAGTTGGGGGCCACAGCTCTGTTGGCAGGTGCTGTGTTAGTTCAGTTGGGGGCCACAGCTCTGTTGGCAGGTGCTGTGTTAGTTCAGTTGGGGGCCACAGCTCTGTTGGCAGGTGCTGTGTTAGTTCAGTTGGGGGCCACATCTCTGTTGGCAGGTGCTGTGTTAGTTCAGTTGGGGGCCACATCTCTGTTGGCAGGTGTTATGTTAGTTCAGTTGGGGGCCACAGCTCTGTTGGCAGGTGCTGTGTTAGTTCAGTTGGGGGCCACATCTCTGTTGGCAGGTGTTATGTTAGTTCAGTTGGGGGCCACAGCTCTGTTGGCAGGTGCTGTGTTAGTTCAGTTGGGGGCCACATCTCTGTTGGCAGGTGTTATGTTAGTTCAGTTGGGGGCCACAGCTCTGTTGGCAGGTCAGATTCCTGCTTGTAGGAAGCTTTTCTTAAGAGGTTCTCACGTGTCATTCTCCGTGTGGCAACCCTCCCTCTCCCTCTCTCTCTTTAGTGGAGTTTAATTACCTACTTTATCAGTTTTTTCTCCATCTGATGCGGCTATGGATCAGTTTAGACTGGGGTCTTATCCTGGGCTGCTGAGACATTCTCGCTCCACTTCTCTGTCACTCGACCACTTCATGTGTACCAGTTCCTTGCCACTTTGTGTACCCGTTCCTTGCTACTTTGTGTACCCGTTCCTTGCCACTTTGTGTACCCGTTCCTTGCTACTTTGTGCATCAGTTCCTTGCCACTTTCTGTACCAGTTCCCTGCTACTTTGTGCATCAGTTCCTTGCTACTTTGTGTATCAGTTCCTTGCCACTTTGTGTGCCAGTTCCTTGCTACTTTGTGCATCAGTTCCTTGCTACTTTGTGCATCAGTTCCTTGCCACTTTGTGTACCAGTTCCTTGCCACTTTGTGTATCAGTTCCTTGCCACTTTGTGCATCAGTTCCTTGCCACTTTGTGTATCAGTTCCTTGCCACTTTGTGTATCAGTTCCTTGCCACTTTGTGCATCAGTTCCTTGCCAATTTGTGTATCAGTTCCTTGCCACTTTGTGTATCAGTTCCTTGCCACTTTGTGTAGCAGTTCCTTGCCACTTTGTGTATCAGTTCCTTGCCACTTTGTGTATCAGTTCCTTGCCACTTTATGTATCAGTTCCTTGCCACTTTGTGTATCAGTTCCTTGCCACTTTGTGTATCAGTTCCTTGCCACTTTGTGTACCAGTTCCTTGCCACTTTGTGTAGCAGTTCCTTGCCACTATGTGCACATTATGACTATATTCTGTCCTGTGTTCTCTGTATTTCTTGAGCTAGTGCTCTTCTTGGTTCCATTATTCCTCGGTGGAGTTTTCTTCCCCTTGTTATACTCTCTAGGAATTGTCTTCCCTTCTGGCAGTTCCCTTTCCGGTATGCTGGCCTTACACTCTCCCTCTCTTTATGTTCTTCTAACGTCTTCATCGTGAGTATATATTTGAAGAATAAAAATCATTCTCTCATATTTCCTTGGAAATATAGACTTGTAAATTATGCCAGTTAATTTAGTCTCCACCATTGCTATTACATCAATGGTTTTGTCCCCAGTGCTTTCTTTTCGTGTGTGTGTGTGTGTGTGTGTGTGTGTGTGTGTGTGTAATTACCTAAGTGTAGTTACAGGAGCTCGTGGTGTCCCGTCTTCCCAGCACTCTTTGTCATATAACGCTCTGAAACTACTGACGGTCTTGGCCTCCACCACCTTCTCACCTGACTTGTTCCAACCGTCTACCACTCTGTTTGGAAGAATTTATTAGTAAGTTATAGTGTGAAGAAAATGCTAAGCCAGTACAGCACATGGAAGGTATATGAGGGCATGGCGCTGGGATCGGACGGACGGAAGGAATAGTGGCAACCATATTAGACCTTCGGGGATCAAGCTTGGACCTGCACGAAGCAATGACATTCGCTGTCCTAACCAGCCATTTAGCAGTAAAGTTTAGAAATTTGCGACAGGCTCGTCCCAAAATTGAGAGAGATGGGATATAAAGTGCGACTGAAGGAACTGAATCTGACGACGAAAAATTATTAATGGACGTCCGTCCATTAATAATTCATAAATGGACGTCCATTCAATACCGTCCACCCCAAGTGTCGTAAAAAAAAAACATTTAGACTTACGTCCATGGGTGGAACTCTGGACTTACGAGGCCGGGGAGGACGCTCCCTCAACTGGGCTATGACGGCTTCTGCGTGCGTGTGCGTGCGCGCGCGTACGGAGGAAGAGGGATAAGGCGCGCCTGAAGGAAGGAGACTGCAAACTTTCACCATTAATCTTATCTCTGCAACGTGAGGCCTAATAGTTTAATGTTAACAAAATGATGACAAATAGTTCATGTCTTTATTTCGCAAGTTTGTTAACTTATCTTTTTTTTTTTTTTTGGAGATATATACAAGAGTTGTTACATTCTTGTAGAGCCACTAGTACGCGTAGCGTTGCGGGCAGGTCCCTGGAATACGATCCCCCGCCGCGAAGAATCGTTGTTACAACCATGTACACATTTTACTGTTGCGTTAAACAGAGGCTACAGTTAAGGATTTGCGCCCAGTAAATCCTCACCGGCCAGGATACGAACCAATGGCTAAGCGCTCCGGAACGCCAGGCGAGTGTCTTACCACTACACCACGGAGATTGTTTCTCCATATATATCTTTTGACATGAGTTTATGTTGAGATAACTGGTAGTTAAATTAGTTAATGGATTCCAGAACAAATTGGAACTGAAAGATACATCGACCATAAAATACTAGGAAGGGGGGAAGGGGGGGGGGGAGGGGTAACCTAGCGGTGCTGGGGTCTCTCCTCTCTCTCTCTCTCTCTCTCTCTCTCTCTCTCTCTCTCTCTCTCTCTCTCTCTCTCTCTCTCTCTCTCTCTCTCTCTCTCTCTCTCCCCTCACTCCCTCTCTCTCTCCCCCCCTCCCCCCTCTCTCTCTCCCCCCCTCTCCCTCCGTCTCTTTCACTTCTCATTGGCTCTCATCTACTCCAGGTAGATCTTACTGGCCCTCATCTACTCCAGGTACATCTTACTGACCCTCATCTACTCCAGGTAGATCTTACTGGCCCTCATCTACTCCAGGTAGATCTTACTGGCCCTCATCTACTCCAGGTAGATCTTACTGGCCCTCATCTACTCCAGGTAGATCTTACTGGCCCTCATCTACTCCAGGTAGATCTTACTGGCCCGCATCTACTCCAGGTAGATCTTACTGGCCCTCATCTACTCCAGGTAGATCTTACTGGCCCTCATTTACTCCAGGTAGATCTTACTGGCCCTCATCTACTCCAGGTAGATCTTACTGGCCCTCATCTACTCCAGGTAGATCTTACTGGCCCTCATCTACTCCAGGTAGATCTTACTGGCCCTCATCTACTCCAGGTAGATCTTACTGGCCCTCATCTACTCCAGGTAGATGAGGGCCTCGTAGAATTGGGCCTCGTAGCCTGGTGGATAGCGCGCAGGACTCGTAATTCTGTGGCGGGGGTTCGATTCCCGCACGAGGCAGAAACAATGGGCAGAGTTTCTTTCACCCTATGCCCCTGTTACCTAGCAGTAAATAGGTACCTGGGAGTTAGTCAGCTGTCACGGGCTGCTTCCTGGGGGTGGAGGCCTGGTCGAGGACCGGGCCGCGGGGACACTAAAGCCCCGAAATCATCTCAAGATAGGTAGATCTTACTGGCCCTTATCTCCTCCAAGTAGATCTTACTGACCCTCATCTATTCTAGGTAGATCTTACTGGCCCTCATCTACTCCAGGTAGATTTTACTGGCCCTCATCTACTCCAGGTAGATCTTACTGGCCCACATCTACTCCAGGTAGATCTTACTGGCCCTCATCTACTCCAGGTAGATCTTACTGGCCCTCATCTACTCCAGGTAGATCTTACTGGCCCTCATCTCCTCCAAGTAGATCTTACTGACCCTCATCTATTCTAGGTAGATCTTACTGGCCCTTATCTATTCCAGGTAGATTTTACTGGCCCTCATCTACTCCAGGTAGATCTTACTGGCCCACATCTACTCCAGGTAGATCTTACTGGCCCACATCTACTCCAGGTAAATCTTACTGGCCCTCATCTACTCCAGGTAGATCTTACTGGCCCACATCTACTCCAGGTAGATCTTACTGGCCCTCATCTACTCCAGGTAGATCCTACTGGCCCACATCTACTCCAGGTAGATCTTACTGGCCCACATCTACTCCAGGTAGATCTTACTGGCCCTCATCTACTATAAATCATGGTGGAGGTAATTGGAAAATCTTTGAGCAGAAGTTTGACTGATGACACACCTTAACTATAACTTTAAATTATTATTGTGACGTGTGGGGGTCATCTCCCCCCGTCCTCCCCTCTCTCTCCCCCCGTCCTCCCCTCTCTCTCCCCCCGTCCTCCCCTCTCTCTCCCCCCGTCCTCCCCTCTCTCTCCCCCCGTCCTCCCCTCTCTCTCCCCCCGTCCTCTCCTCTCTCTCCCCCCGTCCTCCCCTCTCTCCCCCCCGTCCTCCCCTCTCTCCCCCCGTCCTCCCCTCTCCCCCCCCCGTCCTACCCTCCCCTCTCTCCCCCCGTCCTCCCCTCTCTCTCCCCCCGTCCTCTCCTCTCTCTCCCCCCGTCCTCTCCTCTCTCTCCCCCCGTCCTCCCCTCTCTCTCCCCCCGTCCTCCCCTCTCTCCCCCCCGTCCTCCCCTCTCTCTCCCCCCGTCCTCCCCTCTCTCCCCGTCCTCCCCTCTCTCTCTCCCCGTCCTCCCCTCTCTCTCCCCCCGTCCTCCCCTCTCTCTCCCCCCGTCCTCCCCTCTCTCTCCCCCCGTCCTCCCCTCTCTCCCCCCGTCCTCCCCTCTCTCTCTCTTCCCTCTCTCTCTCTCTCCCCGTACTCCCCTCTCTCTCTCCCCGTACTCCCCTCTCTCTCCCCCCGTCCTCCCCTCTCTCTCTCCCCCCCCGTCCTCCCCTCTCCCCCCGTCCTCCCCTCTCTCCCCCGTACTCCCCTCTCTCCCCCCGTCCTCCCCTCTCTCCCCCCCCCGTCCTCCCCTCTCTCTCCCCGTCCTCCCCTCTCTCTCCCCCCCCCGTCCTCCCCTCTCTCTCCCCCCCCGTCCTCCCCTCTCTCTCCCCGTCCTCCCCTCTCTCTCCCCCCGTCCTCCCCTCTCTCTCCCCCCGTCCTCCCCTCTCTCTCCCCCCGTCCTCCCCTCTCTCTCCCCCCGTCCTCCCCTCTCTCTCCCCCCGTCCTCCCCTCACTCTCCCCGTCCTCCCCTCTCTCTTCCCCGTCCTCCCCTCTCTCCCCCCGTCCTCCCCTCTCTCCCCCCGTCCTCCCCTCTCTCTCTCTCCCCCCCCGTCCTCCCTTCTCTCTCTCTCTCTCACCCCGTCCTCCCCTCTCTCTCCCCGTACTCCCCTCTCGCTCTCCCCGTACTCCCCTCTCTCTCTCCCCGTCCTCCCCTCTCTCTCTTCCCTCTCTCTCCCCCCGTCCTCCCCTCTCTCTCTCTCCCCCCGTCCTCCCCTCTCCCCCCGTCCTCCCCTCTCTCTCCCCCCGTCCTCCCCTCTCCCCCCATCCTCCCCTCTCCCCCCGTCCTCCCCTCTCCCCCCTCTCTCCCCCCTCACCCTCGTCCCTCACCCTCACCCTCGTCTCTCACCCTCACCCTCGTGTCTCACCCTCACCCTC
Organism: Procambarus clarkii; assembly: GCF_040958095.1. Classification (NCBI taxonomy): domain Eukaryota; kingdom Metazoa; phylum Arthropoda; class Malacostraca; order Decapoda; family Cambaridae; genus Procambarus; species Procambarus clarkii. The sequence continues at coordinate 47,935,883 of NC_091169.1, read as the reverse complement.
GTGTCTCACCCTCACCCTCGTCCCTGCTCCTCACCCTCGTCCCCCCTCCTCACCCTCGTCCCCCTCCTCGTCCCTCGTCCCCCTCCTCGTCCCTCGTCCCCCTCCTCGTCCCTCACCCTCGTCCCTCACCCTCGTCCCTCACCCTCGTCCCTCACCCTCGTCTCTCACCCTCGTTGTCGGAAAATCCGACATTATTTAATATAACATACAGACAGATAATAATTGCTGTATTGTATAAACAAGTTAACCCATAGAAAATGTAACTTGTAATGGAATTACCGTCTAAAGAAAATGGGATATCATCACCACATACTATTATAAATTCACCAGCTATTCTGTTGGGAATTATTCTTAAATACATTAGTCTTTGGACTTTACCATCAGAAAAACATCTCATATAAATTAACTTAATTATCAATATTAAAGTAGAGTAAATGTGACCCTTCTATCACTTACTGTCATCTGGACAATGTAAGCCAGGCGTCAGGGTGAGGGAGGGGCAGCCATTGTTTATACTAAGACCACAGAGGCTCACGGGAGCAAATACGGCTCCTGTTAATTTTACTTGGACGTAGTGTTATGGAAACCAAAGGTGTACCATCTTCAACACGCTGTCAACAAATTCAAGTTAAGTGTTCTTCCGAAACCCATTTATCTTTCATTTATGGCCATTAATGTCCGTATATAGGGTGACCCAGTTAGAGCATGAGATACTAAAGGTAATTAAGCCAGGTCTTCATTGTTCCATGTACAGTGTTTTCTCTGATATAGCTTGTCATATATTAGGAACCTGGCTTCACAGTTAGCGCCCTTTTGACAGGTCAAGACGAGGAAGCAAGACTTTGTGTATCAGTTACCAGGGTGATGGAAGCTACCTCAAAGAGGGAAAATGTGGTGTCTACATCCTGGTTATACCTGGTGTACTAAGGCCTGCTGTACAGTAAGATAAGGAACCTCTTCAATGGATGTAGTCTAATACTGTAGTTTGATTGGCTGCATATATATAAATTAAATTAATATAAACCCCCCCCCCTAATGTGTAGAGGATCGATTTGTGAGATTATGAGATTATTGCAGAAATACAGTCCACTTATCATTATACAAATTGCTATCGAAGTATATAAATTAACGTAAATATAAATTCATATAAATTCATTCAATTCCTCGTCTCTCACTCTCGTCTCTCACCCTCGTCTCTCACCCTCGTCTCTCACCCTACCCCTCGTCTCTCCCCCTCACCCTCGTCTCTCACTCTCACCCTCACCCTCACCCTCGTCTCTTACCCTCACCCTCGTCTCTCACCCTCACCCTAATCGTGTCTCACCCTCGTCTCTCACCCTCACCCTCGTCTCTCCCCCCTCACTCTCGTCGCTCACCCTCATCCTCGTCTCTCCCCCTCACCCTCGTCTCTCCCATTCACCCTCGTCTCTCCCCCTCAACCTCGTCTCTCACCCTCACCCTCGTCCCTCACCCTCACCCTCGTCCCTCACCCTCACCCTCGTCCCTCACCCTCACCCTCGTCTCTCACTCTCACCCTCGTCCCTCACCCTCGTCTCTCACCCTAACCCTCGTCCCTCAGCCTCACCCTTGTCTCTCCCCTCACCCTCGTCTCTCCCTCTCACCCTCGTCTCTCACCCTCACCCTCGTCTCTCACCCTCACCCTCGTCTCTCACCCTAACTCTCGTCTCTCACCCTCACCCCTCACCCTCGTCTCTCACCCTCGTCCCTCACCCTCGTCCCTCACCCTCGTCCCTCACCCTCGTCCCTCACCCTCGTCTCTCACCCTAACCCTCGTCTCTCCCCTCACCCTCGTCTCTCATCCTCACCCTCGTCTCTCATCCTCACCCTCGTCTCTCACCCTCACCCTCGTCCCTCACCCTCGTCTCTCACCCTCGTCTCTCACCCTCGTCTCTCACCCTCGTCTCTCACCCTCGTCCCTCACCCTCGTCTCTCACCCTCGTGTCTCACCCTCGTCCCTCACCCTCGTCCCTCACCCTCGTCCCTCACCCTCGTCCCTCACCCTAACCCTCGTCCCTCAGCCTCACCCTTGTCTCTCCCCTCACCCTCGCCTCTCACCCTCGTCTCTCACCCTCACCCTCGTCTCTCACCCTCACCCTCGTCTCTCACCCTAACTCTCGTCTCTCACCCTCACCCTCGTCCCTCACCCTCACCCTCGTCTCTCACCCTCGTCTCTCACCCTCACCCTCGTCTCTCACCCTCGTCCCTCACCCTCACCCTCGTCTCTCACCCTCGTCCCTCACCCTCGTCTCTCACCCTCGTCCCTCACCCTCGTCCCTCACCCTCGTCTCTCACCCTAACCCTCGTCCCTCACCCTCACCCTCGTCTCTCTCCTCACCCTCGTCTCTCATCCTCACCCTCGTCTCTCACCCTCACCCTCGTCCCTCACCCTCACCCTCGTCTCTCACCCTCGTCTCTCACCCTCGTCCCTCACCCTCGTCTCTCACCCTCGTCCCTCACCCTCGTCCCTCACCCTCGTCTCTCACCCTAACCCTCGTCCCTCACCCTCACCCTCGTCTCTCCCCTCACCCTCACCTCTCACTCTAACCCTCGTCCCTCACCCTCGTCTCTCCCCCTCACCCTCGTCTCTCACACTCGTCTTTCACCCTCGTCCCTCACCCACACCCTCGTCCCTCACCCTCGTCTCTCACCCTCGTCTCTCACCCTCGTCCCTCACCCTCACCCTCGTCTCTCACCCTCGTCTCTCACCCTCGTCTCTCACCCTCACCCTCGTCTTTCAACCTCGAATCTCACCCTCACCCTCGAATCTCACCCTCACCCTCGTATCTCACCCTCACCCTCGTCTCTCACCCTCACCCTCGTCTCTCACCCTCACCCTCGTCTCTCACCGTCGTCTCTCACCCTCACCCTCGTCCCTCACCCTAACCCTCGTCCCTCACCCTCACTTCTCACCTTAACCCTCGTCCCTCACCCTCACCCTCGTCTCTCCCCCTCACCCTCGTCTCTCCCCCTCACCCTCGTCTCTCCCCTTCACCCTCGTCTCTCACCCTCACCCTCGTCTCTCACCCTCACCCTCGTCTCTCACCCTCACCCTCGTCTCTCACCCTCACCCTCGTCTCTCCCCCTCACCCTCGTCTCTCCCCCTCACCCTCGTCTCTCTCCCTCACCCTCGTCTCTCTCCCTCACCCTCGTCCCTCTCCCTCACCCTCGTCCCTCACCCACACCCTCGTCCCTCACCCTCACCCTCGTCTCTCTCCCTCACCCTCGTCCCTCACCCTCACCCTCGTCCCTCACCCTCACCCTCGTCTCTCACCCTCACCCTCGTCTCTCTCCCTGACCCTCGTCTCTCTCCCTGACCCTCGTCTCTCACCCTCACCCTCGTCTTTCACCCTCCCCCTCGTCTCTCTCCATGACCCTCGTCTCTCACCCTCACCCTCGTCTTTCACCCTCACCCTCGTCTCTCCCCCACACCATCGTCTCTCTCCCTGACCCTCGTCTCTCACCCTTGTCTCTTGCCCTCACCCTTGTTACCTATCGTTCGTTACGGCTCGTGACCCTACAGCAGCCAAGCTTTAATTACGTCTAGGGATGCCACTGCTGCTCTCTAAATCGGGTCACCAGTATAACCCTGTGAATGATAACAGGCTAAGACTTAAAAGTATTTCTCCCTTAGGACTGAAGAATTATACATACAACTTATAATATATATATTCAAAACAGTATAATATAAAAACACAGATGGTAAAGTTAACTTATACAACAAACCAAAAGTATTGTCATCTCACTTAATATAACATAATAAAATATGGCACAACATGAATGTTACAGACTTATCTCCCACATGTTATTCCTTCGAGTCCCGTTCAGCTACTGAACTCTCGCTCTGTCGCTACCCAAATACTCACCTCCTCTGCCTCATCCAGGATGAGGGATGGAAACTAAGGACTTTTTAATATTTAAAACTAATTGAACAACCACTTGTTCTCAAAATACATAAGATTGCAAATTACATATAATAGTTACTTACAAAATATATAAGTACAATGCCACCTGTTTAATTGCAGAAAATAAACAATTACCTAAACTAAATAAGTGACATCTGGAACTCCCAACTGAACAGGTCCAGCTTCCCGAATTTAACAGGTATTAGACGTGTGCAAAGCAACCGCGCTCCTGTCTCCACTGACGCTGCCACACCACACGATAATTTACAAAAACACAATGTGTGTACATATACAGGCAATGATATAATGGAACAAAACAAGTTATTTTAAATTTATATACGTATTCTGCTAGGAGTACGTAACACTTCCACCTCCAAGAAAAAAAATGCAATAGATTGAAGATCAATGGCATTTTTTCAAAGTAAAATGTATGATACTTGAGATTTATGGTATTAATTACACCAAACATGTAAAAGTAATAAGAACACATTTCTGGACAAAAATGAAAACACTCCAAATATAGTCTTACAGGAAACTCAGAAATTTCAGTCTTATGACTATGTTCTACATATGTGTCACTGGAGTATGCAAATTTATCTCTCCAAGGTACTATCTCATTTATTTCACTTTGTTTCAGATCATATTTCACACTCCTATCAACAACATTATCATTATTAGCATGAATAGAATTGTCAATCAAGGTAGCTGCTTTCACACAGTTATCATGGCAATTTAGCTTTTCATTTGTTTCTACTCTTCCTCTAAGATCAGTCCCATATTTCCATGTGATCCCTTTTCCACATGGTGAAGTTTTCCAAGCCAGACTCCAGTTCCCATTACTCCCTTTTTCTGGAGCTGAACTGCTTAATTGAAGCTGACTGGATGTTGAGTAGATTTGGGACTTCTCCTGGGTATGCTCTGACACAGACATCTGCTCTTCATCACTCTTGATCCTCTGTGGAACACATACTCTCGCCCAATGGATACTAAAATTAGAGAAATTAGCATTAAACCTCACAATTATGCATAAGACTTTCCCATTCATAGAACCTTCCGAAACACAAGACACCGACTTAGCAAACCTTTGACCTTCAAACCAAGAAATACAACCCAAGATAAGTGCAAAGACTACCTGATCGAACTGACTCAGATGATCCATAAGGAACACAGAAATCAATTGCCTCATAACTCTGTCATAACGATCAGTGAAAGAAAACAGGCATATGCCTAGGCACCATATCTCAATCATAACTCCGAAGACAAGTTCACACCCCCTGATGGTGAACTTGAACACCACACACACTTTCATCAACCGTCTAGTCTGCCAAAAGACTAAATAAAACATGCCGAAAACTTTACAACCCTCACCATCACTTCCCAAGTGATTTACGTTTGATGACAACCAATCAACCAAGAGGTTTAAGGTTCTTAACATCTTGAAGATGCACAGCAGGTTACCTGGGAAACACCCAAGGACAATCTGAAACCCTTCACAATGATTAACACTAGGTAGGATAACCTTATCCCCCAACTTGAAATACACACCTGGAGCCTCAAACATCTGCTCCCCAGTATGATTTAATCCTTCACCCACAATATGACTCTGAAAGTCAACTCCAATATGACTCTGAAAGTCAACACCACACTTGAGTGGAACATACACTTTTATCACTCGTGCATCAAAATTAACTGGATCTGAATATAGAGACAATGCTCTAGCATAACTCACCACTTCCTCAGAACTGGATGCACAACCTACTTGAGTAAACTCTCTCTGCTCAACCACAAGGCTTGACAAAGATGTCCCACAGTCCATTACTTCACAAGAAAATGGCTCCTGCAGAATAAAAGTAGATTTCAACATCCTACACACTGACTCAATGTACACAATGAGAAATACTTACTCCACATAGAATAAGAATCACAACTCTGCAACTTAGATCCAATTGCTACTTTACCACTCTTAATGATTTTACCAAAATATCCTCCCATGACTTCTGGAGCTGCTTGGAGTACTGTCTGCTCACAATCAATAATATCACTACCAAGCTGGGTCACATCCTCACAGACAACTGAAGAGGGAGGCTCAATGGGTCTCCATCTACTCAACAGAAGCTGATCCTCTGGCTGCTTTCCCACACTCTCCAAAACTGGATCTACAGTACAGACTGTCTCCTTGCTTCTCTCTGAAATCTTAGGGTCAGTTCTATTCAATGCACATAAATGAAGGGAATCTGAAGCGAGCGGGCAAGTAACAGGTAGTTTGACCTCCTCCCCTATTATATCACCTTGACTAGGGTGAGGCGGGGCCTCTACAACAGACTTACTCTCGACAACTGATTCTAAACTTGGAGTGAGCGGGAATACTTCTGCCAACCGGACATCTTGTCCTAAACCATTCACTTGGCTGGAATACAGAGTCGTGGCTTTTAAGTTTCTCTCAACTCCTGGCACAACGTTCGTAGTGAGCGGGCAAGACAATGGTACATGGACATCCTTTCCCAATTTATTGGAATAAAGCAGAGTCATAGTATCAGGCTTACTCTCAACAACTAAATCGGCCACACAGGAATCTGGAACAACCACATCCCACTTCTCCACTGAAGGGGTACTGGTTACTGGAACAAATGCTTGAGTAACAACATCAGAACTGACAACTGGATTTATATTAGTACTGACATCAGCACAGGTAGAATGGACAAAACCATCTTCTACAACAGGTTCATTCATAGAACTAACTTCAGCACAGGCAGAATAAACATGGTCTGCAATGGGCTGTTTACACAAACGGGGATCAATCTCACCCACAACATGGTTTATGGCCACATCATTACCCAATATAATATCCACACCTGGGATGGGCAACTGTGTACTAACACCCACAGTGCATAAACTTGGTGTAATGGTGGATCTGAAATTAATGTCTATTAGAGGTACAGTTTTACATCCTGCAACACTCTGAAGAACAACAAACTTTCCAGTCTCTCTCTTTTCAACATCAGAAAGAATACTGGATGAAATTATGGTTTGGGAAGCACCTGTATCACGAAGAATAACCACTGGCTTCCACTTCCCATTAATACACAAAACTTCACCTGAAGACATATATGGGGAATACTGTTTCACCCAATTGGGGTTTACAGTTACATGTTTATTAGTAAGTTTATTTTGCACACCTCTGCAATAAATGAGACCAGTTGGTCGTAACTCAGGGTGCAATATAAAACAGGAATTAATTCCATGGCCTTTTCTCTTACAATGGGAACAAGACCTTACAGTGGACACACCTGTGGAACCAACTGTAGGTTTAGAAATAACCTTATTATTATTTGACATTCCTGACAAGGAAGTAGCAGGGTTAGGTTTTGTAAGAGAAGAGCTCATGGGAGTAACTGGAGCACTAGGACGGGATGGATTCTGATAAGGAGTTCGGTGAGCATTATAATTTACTCTACGACTAGACTTAGGTGAAGTGGCCGTAAACTGGGCCTTAGTCAACAACTCATGCTCATCCGCGAGCTTTGACAGCTCATAAATGTCTGTTACATTCTTTTGTTCTGCCATAAAAGTAGACAACTGGTCTGGGAGACATGACAATACTTCTTCCATTATAAGAAGATTCTTTAGAGCATCAAAGTCAGTGACTGAAAGTGACTTTAACCATCTGTTGCAAAAATTCGTCTTCTGACGAGTAAAATCTGCTATTGTCTGATCACTTATCCTCCTTAGGTTCCTAAACTTTTGCCTGTGTGCCTCTGGATTTATTTGGTATGCATTTAAGATGCTTTTCTTTACAAATTCGTAATCAAAGCTATGAGCGTCAGGTAGGGATGTAAAAACCTCCTGACTACGCCCCTTAAATTGAGACTGCATAATGGCTACCCACTGATCCCTTGGCCAGTTCATACTGATGGCAATTTTATAAAAATGGGCAAAGAAAACCTCAGGATCCTCCTCATTGAACTTGGGTAACTCTATATACTTATTCATCCTTATGGGATTATTATCACTATTTATTGAAACATTACTAGTATTTCCATGCCCAGCTGCCATACGCTGTGATTCAAGCCTGAAGTTAGTGTCAGCCATTTGTTGTTGAATCTCTAATTGTTGCTTTTTTGTGACTTCTATTTGCAACTGTGCCTCAATTTCTAAACGTCTAGTCTCAAGCTCCCTCTGCTGAGCTTCAGCCTCTAATATTTGCTGTTCTTTTTGAGCTTCAAGTTCTAATATTCTCTGTTCTTTTTGAGCTTCAAGCTCTAATTGGCGAGCTTCTAACTCAAGACGCTTTAACGTCATCTGATCACTCGACTCCTCTCTTAACTCTTCTAGAATTTCTTCATCTAACTCTCCATTCTCAACAAAATGTGTCACAATGACTTTCAATATTTGGGCTTTAACCATTCTATTGTTGGCGGTCAAATCCAAATGATTTAGCATTTGTATTAACTCAGTCTTTTTAAGGCTCTTAATCCCTTCAAAGTCTGGGTGAGCCACCAACGCTGCAACTTTCACCTCCATCGTTACTAACACTTGGCACTTGATTCACAACAATAATTAAAAACAATGGCACTGCACTACACTTCACTGTAAAATTGTCACCACACTGAAAATTTGCTTGGCCTCACTGCACAAACAAAATATATAGGATGACTTACCTCAAAATCGTGAAACGTTGTTACTTGACACACAGGAAGGCTTGCTTGGCACATGGAATAGTTCTTAAGAAACACACAGACACTTAACACACTGGTACCTAGGAAGGCAAGGTTAGATTAGCATAGTTAAGGTTAAGTGGGAACAATATCTCCCGGACAGGCCCCCATAACTCTTGTTACCTATCGTTCGTTATGGCTCGTGACCCTACAGCAGCCAAGCTTTAATTACGTCTAGGGATACCACTGCTGCTCTCTAAAGCGGGTCACCAGTATAACCCCGTGAATGATAACAGGCTAAGACTTAAAAGTATTTCTCCCTTAGGACTGAAGAATTATACATATAACTTATAATATATATATTCAAAACAGTATAATATAAAAACACAGATGGTAAAGTTAACTTATACAACAAACCAAAAGTATTGTCATCTCACTTAATATAACATAATAAAATATGGCACAACATGAATGTTACAGACTTATCTCCCACATGTTATTCCTTCGAGTCCCGTTCAGCTACTGAACTCTCGCTCTGTCGCTACCCAAATCCTCACCTCCTCTGCCTCATCCAGGATGAGGGATGGAAACTAAGGACTTTTTAATATTTAAAACTAATTGAACAACCACTTGTTCTCAAAATACATAAGATTGCAAATTACATATAATAGTTACTTACAAAATATATAAGTACAATGCCACCTGTTTAATTGCAGAAAATAAACAATTACCTAAACTAAATAAAAGTGACATCTGGAACTCCCAACTGAACAGGTCCAGCTTCCTGAATTTAACAGGTATTAGACGTGTGCAAAGCAACCGCGCTCCTGTCTCCACTGACGCTGCCACACCACACGATAATTTACAAAAACACAATGTGTGTACATATACAGGCAATGATATAATGGAACAAAACAAGTTATTTCAAATTTATATACGTATTCTGCTAGGAGTACGTAACAACCCTCGTCCTTCACCCTCACCCTCGTCTCTCACCCTCGTCCCTCACCCTCACTCTCGTCTCTCACCCTTGTCCCTCACCCTCACCCTCGTCTCTAACCCTCGTCCCTCACCCTCGTCTCTCGATCCCTCACCCTCGTCTCAGCCCCTCACCCTCGTCTCTCACCCTCACCCTCGTCTCTCACCCTCACCCTCGTCTCTCACCCTCACCCTCGTCTCTCTCCCTCGGCCTCGTCCCTCACCCTCACCCTCGTCCCTCACCCTCACCCTCGTCTCTCCCCCTCACCTTCGTCTCTCCCCCTCACCCTCGTCTCTCTCCGTCACCGTCTCTCACCGTCACCCTCGTCTCTCACCCTCGTCTCTGCCCCTCCTCACCCTCGTCTCTGCCCCTCACCCTCGTCTCTCCCCCTCACCCTCGTCTCTCTTCCTCACCCTCGTCTCTCTTCCTCACCCTCGTCTCTCTTCCTCACCCTCGTCCCTCACCCTCGTCCCTCACCCTCACCCTCGTCCCTCTCCCTCGTATCTCACCCTCACAATCGTCTCTCTCCCTCACCCTCGTCTCACACCCTCACCCTCGTCCCTCACTCTCACGCTCACCCTCGTCTCTCTCCCTCACCCTCGTCTCTCACCCTCACCCTCGTCTCTCTCCCTCACCCTCGTCTCTCTCCCTCACCCTCGTCTCTCACCCTCACCCTCGTCTCTCACCCTCACCCTCGTCTCTCACCCTCACCCTCGTCTCTCACCCTCACCCTCGTCCCTCACCCTCACCCTCGTCCCTCACCCTCACCCTCGTCTTTCACCCTCACCCTCGTCTCTCACCCTCACCCTCGTCTCTCCCCCTCACCCTCGTCTCTCCCCCTCACCCTCGTCTCTCCCCCTCACCCTCGTCTCTCCCCCTCACCCTCGTCTCTCACCCTCACCCTCGTCTCTCACCCTCACCCTCGTCTCTCACCCTCACCCTCGTCTCTCACCCTCACCCTCGTCTCTCACCCTCACCATCGTCTCTCACCCTCACCATCGTCTCTCACCCTCACCATCGTCTCTCTCCCTGACCCTCGTCTCTCACCCTCGTCTCTCACCCTCACCCTCGTCCCTCACCCTCACCCTCGTCTCTCACCCTCCCCCTCGTCACTCCCACTCATCATCGTCTCTCTCCCTCACCCTCGTCTCTCCGCCTCATCATCGTCTCTAACCCTCACCCTCGTCTCTCACCCTCACCCTGGTCTCTCCCCCTCCCCCTCGTCTCTCCCCCTCCCCTCGTCTCTCCCCCTCACCCTCGTCTCTCCCCCTCACCCTCGTCTCTCCCCCTCACCCTCGTCTCTCCCCCTCACCCTCGTCTCTCCCCCTCACCCTCGTCTCTCACCCTCACCCTCGTCTCTCACCCTCACCCTCGTCTCTCACCCTCACCCTCGTCTCTCACCCTCACCCTCGTCTCTCACCCTCACCCTCGTCTCTCACCCTCACCCTCGTCTCTCACCCTCACCCTCGTCTCTCTCCCTGACCCTCGTCTCTCACCCTCGTCTCTCACCCTCACCCTCGTCCCTCACCCTCACCCTCGTCTCTCACCCTCCCCCTCGTCACTCCCACTCATCATCGTCTCTCTCCCTCACCCTCGTCTCTCCACCTCATCATCGTCTCTCACCCTCGTCTCTCACCCTCACCCTCGTCTCTCACCCTCACCCTGGTCTCTCACCCTCACTCTCGTCTCTCACCCTCACCCTCGTCTCTCACCCTCACCATCGTGTCTCTCCCTGACCCTCGTCTCTCACCCTCGTCTCTCATCCTCACCCTCGTCTCTCACCCTCACCCTCGTCTTTCACCCTCACTCTTGTCTTTCACCCTCACCCTCGTCTCTCACCCCCACCCTCGTCCCCCACCCTCGTCCCTCACCCTCACCCTCGTCTCTCACCCTCACCCTCGTCTCTCACCCTCGTCTCTCACCCTCCCCCTCGTCTCTCCCCCTCACCCTCACCCTCGTCTCTCACCCTCACCCTCGTCCCTCACCCTCACCCTCACCCTCATCTCTCTCCCTCACCCTCGTCTCTCACCCTCACCCTAGTCTCTCATCCCTCACCCTCGTCTCTCACCCTTTTTCTCTCACCCCTCACCCTCGTCTCTCATCCTTTTTCTCTCACCCCTCACCCTCGTCTCTCCTCCTCACCCTCGTCTCTCCCCCTCACCCTCGTCTCTCCCCCTCACCCTCGTCTCTCCCCCTCACCCTCGTCTCTCCCCCTCACCCTCGTCTCTCCCCCTCACCCTCGTCTCTCCCCCTCACCCTCGTCTCTCCCTCTCACACTCGTGTTTCCCCCTCACCCTCGTCTCTCACCCATACCCTCGTCCCTCACCCTCACCATCTTCTCTCACCCTCCCCCTCGTCTCTCCCCGTCATCATCGTCTCTCTCCCTCACCCTCGTGTCTCCCCCTCATCATAGTCTCTCTCCCTGACCCTCGTCTCTCACCCTCACCCTGGTCTCTCACCCTCACCCTGGTCTCTCACCCTCACCCTCGTCTCTCACCCCTCACCCTCGTCTCTCACCCTCACCCTCGTCTCTCACCCTCAGCATCGCCTCTCACCCTCACCATCGTCTCTCTCCCTGACCTTCGTCTCTCACCCTCACCCTCGTCTCTCACCCTTGTAACACGGATTTGGTGTTCCTCTCTCTACTTCTCTTATCTTCTTTACCCTCTACCCGTATTCTTACTTTTTATTCTCTACCAAGGGACTCCAAAACTTTTACCAAAGCCAACTCCACGCCACGTGGTCCTAAGACGATTGACCGACTTAGGATTCTACACCCAGTATGACGTGACCTAGGCTCTGAGCAAAACCCTAGAGTCGCCTCTACGCTGCCACCACCAGACCAGCAACACAGAGCAATGATCGAGGTCTGGATCGATCACGCTAATTAATCAACCTTGGGGCTTGATCCCCACTAGTAGTTTATAACCTCGGAAACCTGAGTGTGGAATAAATTACACGGGAATGATTCGATGTTAGAATCGGCGCCCAATCCAACTCTGCCTCGTGTGGACCACGTGACCAGGACAAGTATACACATAACCAAATGGAAACAATAAAAATGCAAATTATTAACTTAATTTATTAAAAGAAAACTAAAACAAAAATCTAAATATGTTCACTCCCTGTCACTTTAACACTCCCTACTTGACCTGAATGGCAAATGAGACTATTTCTATACATAACCATAGCAACTATACCTCTATGTTTTACCAGCTAAGGATGTTGGGCTGGTCTTGGGGAGAGGTAAGATGTTTGACCTCTCCCAGCTGCTCGGCAGATCACACTGATTTGTCCTCGTCTGGCCTAGCCCAGACTAGAACATTGTATCCTTCCGCCTAGTCAAAGTTTCACCAAGTTACTAGCAAGGTTTAAGTTATAACAATTAACCTCTGTTTGTACTGAATTGATCCAGATTGGTTGAATTATTTTACTGAAATTAGATTACACAAACATCTAACGGCAGAGCTGTTCCTGATCCCCCAAAATGGTTAATTGAACTTTGAGAAATAGTAGACCTGTCAACCCTGCTGACCTATGACCGCCGGTCACTCCGCCTTACAAGTTAGATCTGATTCGTGACGTCACTGATGGTGACTTAAACTCAATAATTAGAATCCTCTTGATGTTGTACCCAGTACTATTATACAATACAATTTTAATACAAAATGAATAAAGGCTAATTTCTCTAAATTACTGAATACTATAGGATGATTCATTATACGCAGCTATGAACAAAGCGTCGGTTATTTCCACCGCGAATTCCCCTGGGGTCCTGGTTCCCAGGTCACCATGCGGGCTCAGCTTCCCATTCTCTTTTGTCGATAAACTACTCTGGATAATTCTTACAACAGCCTAGTTTGTTACACCCTCACCCTCGTTTCTCACCCCTCACCCTCGTCCCTCTCCCTGACCCTCATCCCTCACTCTCGTCTCTCACTCTCACCCTCGTCTCTTCCCCTCACCCTCGTCTCTTCCCCTCACCCTCGTCTCTCCCCCTCACCCTCGTCTTTCACCCTCACCCTCGTCTCTCAACCTCACCCTCGTCCCTCACCCTCGTCTCTCACCCTCACCCCTCACCCTTGTCTCTCCCCCTCACCCTCGTCTCTCCCCCTCACCCTCATCCCTCACCCTTGTCTCTCACCCTCACCCCTCACCCTCGTCTCTCACCCTGATGGTGGTCACGTGATCAGAGTAACAGGAACAAGCCAGGTATTAACGACCCATTGAAACTTTGGTGATTTCCTCCGCTTTAAATCTGAAGGTGGTTAAGTAGACTGTTATTTGAGGCGTCTGGCACTGGCTTAGTCTGTCTGTGTACTCACCTAGTTGTGCTTGCGGGGGGGGGGGTGAGTTCTGGCTCTTTGGGCCCGCCTCTCAGCTCTCAATCAACTGATTTTGTTTGAAGGAAGCAGCCCGTAGCAGCTGTCTAACTCCCACGTACCTATTTACTGCTAGGTGAACTGGTGCATCAGAGTGAAGGAAACTCTGCCTATTTGTGTCCGCCTCCTCCGGGGATCGATTTCAGGACTCTAGGACTATGAATCCCGAATGCTGTCCACTCAGCCGTCAGGGTCACTGATAGCCGTGTCTGTGTGTGTGTCTGCCTGCCAGTGTCTATCTATCTGTGTCTGTCTCCCTACCTGTTTATCAGTGTCAGCCGGTCTGTCTGTCTATCATGGAAATCTTACCAATAGACGACATGGATCATTTATTACCCAGACCTAAGTCTAAAATCTAAATTTCTAAGTTGCAGAATAGATTATTTTGTCTCGTTGAACATTTAATCTGTAACCTACTTTCTATATTTTAATATCTTAATTTTTTAAACGTTTTAGTAAACGCAAGTTGTTTATGCTGAGAGAAACGTTTTCTAGCTGCATTTACGTATATGGAAACGTTGGGTAAAAACGATTGGATACAAGCACTGTGATTGTAAATAATTGTCATTGCTACACTGCTTGCTAACACTTGTCAAGGATGAAGTTACACTGGGAGTGGTTAGTTACGCTGGGAGTGGTTAGTTTCACTGGGAGTGGCTAGTTACGGTGGGAGTGGTTAGTTACGCTGGGAGTGGTTAGTTTCACTGGGAGTGGCTAGTTACGGTGGGAGTGGTTAGTTACGCTGGGAGTAACCCCTCCCCATCTGTCCCATTGGCGCCATGAGGGGCTTAGTGGACGGCTACCAGAGTGTGATGCTCCGTGGGACAGTCCTCTGTCATTTTGTGGCCTTGCACTCCCGCTGCTGTCTTCTCTAATTGTGCCGTATCGCTTTTCCTTTTCCTTGTGTTTCGTTTTTCTCCCCCCTCTTCTCCAATCTGCTTGTCGTTTCCTGCCGACCTTTTACTTGTTTTGGTTAATCCTTTGGACTACTTATATTTTGATGCCCGGGTGCTTGAGGAGGCATACTCTTGCACCCGTAGAACTGTTGTACCCAACGTCTTGAGCGAGGGTAACCTTTTATTGTCAATCCCCCTTTCGTCGCTGAACCCGATCTTGACAGACTGACGGTTCTTAAGGTGGCGTTTGTGGGGCGTATACTCACGACGCACCCCTGGGGGGCCCCGGCATGATCGGCGATAGCTTCCTGTTGGGTGTCCTGCCTCTAATTGTGGCTCCGTGGTGGGTACGGGGACACATTCGTGTATGAATTTATCACTCTTCGTCTGTATGTCATTGAATGTTTTTGTTGTACCCTCTCGGGCTCGTGGGGTGGGCGACCAAGCCCCCGAATCGGCCTGTATTGGAAGACCGGGCTCTGTAGCTCCCGCTGCGTTGGGCCCCGACCTTGCTCCCCCTTTGACCGTCCTGACTTCTTCCCCCAGCTCCCCTCCCTCCTCTGTGGTTGGGTCGAGCCTCAAGCCCCCAGTGGTGACCACTTCGTCCCCTGGTGCGGCTAAGTCTCTCGTTGTGACTACTGCGCCTTTTGACCCCTCTCTCTCTGGGGGTTCTCAACGCCGTTCGCGCCCCAGCCGCACTCGCTCGATTCCTTCCCGTGCTGATGCGTATCAGGCCTTGTTTGGTCCTGCTTCATGGGCCAAATACTTTGATCTCCTCCCTCTTGATTCTGCGCCTCCTGACGATTTCTCCCTCCATCGGCATCTTGTAGATTCCGTGGATGCGTCTGTTACTTTCAACCCCACTCGTCTCGGTACATGTGTCGTTGCTGCTCCTTCTCAGGATGCAGCTTCCCGCTTGGCTGCGTTATCTTGTCTTGGCGAGATCCCTGTTCGGGTCTCCAAGAACGTTCGGATGAATGCCAGTGTTGGCACTATTCTCCTCCCACCCCATGTTGCAACCGGTGTTCGGAATCTGCAGGATTGCCACGATGATATTCGGCATATCCTTGATGCCCAAGGCCATTCTGTCCTCCAGGTTGACTCGTTTAATCGTCCCCCTCGTGGTCGTCGCCGTCAACCCCTTCGCGTTGTGAAGATCACCTTTGATGGTAGGACCCTTCCATCCTCTGTCATTCTTGCTGGTGCTAGGTGCTCTGTCCAAGAGTATATTCCTTCTCCTCGACTTTGTAACAAGTGCTGGAGGTTTGGGCATGGTGCCCTTCGCTGCTCTGGGACTGTCTCTCTCTGTCCTTTGTGTGGGGGCGAAGGTCACTAAGTCGGAGTGCACTTCTCCCCAGGCTCACTGCCTCAACTGCGGTGAGGCCCACCCTACCTTCTCCTGTGCTTGTATCCATTACAAGCTTGAGGCAGCCGTCCTCAACTTGAAGCATCTGGAGCGTTTATCTTTTCCTGAGGCAAGGCGCCGGGTTCGCCGGCTCCCGCCTTATGCTAACATCTCTCTTACGCTCGCGTGTTGTGCTCTTCCTCTCCTCGTCCTTCCCACCTTCCTCAGACTCTCAACCGTTTCCGAGCCTTGGACCCTGATACGCCCACTGCCCCCTCCTCTGTTCCTTTGCGTTCTGTCCCGAAGGGTCCCCCTCCCCCCCCTCCTGGTCCTCTGTTTGGGGTTCCCCTTCTTTCTACCCGGTCTGTCATGTCTCCTGTGTCTTCTTCCTCGTCTCCCTCCGATCCTCCTTCCCATCCTTCTCCTCCATCCATAGACTCTCCCCGCCGCCTGTCGGTGCAGGCCGATGTCCATCGCTCTCCTAACGGCCGTCGTGTATGCTCTCGTTCAGCTTCTCCTGTTGAGACGCTGGAATCCGTTGCCCGGTACGTAGTTGCTGGGACGCCAGTCTCTAAGTCAGAAGCGTAAGCCTGGCTCCTCTCCTTCCTCCTCCCCGGCGGGTAAGAAGGCTTCGCTTTCTTCCTCAGCTCCTACTTCTGGCTCTGTTGCTCCTTCCCCTCCCATTTCAGTGTTTGCGCCCCCTGTTCCTGCTATGGAGGTTTCTTTGGCCTCTGCTTCCCTTTCGGTTGCTGCTCTTGCTGAGGTGTGCTCCCCTCTTTCTACTCCCCCTTTTCCTGCTGCTGTCCTTGACTGCTCCTCTCCGTTGTCTCCTCCTCTTCCTCCTCCTCCTCCTCCTCCTCCTCCTCCGGACCCCGCCCGCCCACCTCTGATCTGTTCTCCCGTTTCCTTCCCTCCGTCTTTGCTCAGTTTACCCATGCCCCCTAACCCTGACTTTGCTGACTGATATTCTTTAACGTGCTCTGTTGCTCTTTCGCCTTTGTTTCTTCCTTGTTCTCTGTTTTTGTCCTTTCTCTTCTCGTCGTTGTCCATTCTTCAATGGAACGTTCGAGGTTATTACGCCAATTTCCTTGAACTCCAACTTCTGATTTCGCGGTTTTCGCCCCTTTGTGTCTGTCTCCAGGAGCCGATGCTTGGTGCTCGTCCTGGTCGTTTTCGTGGCTATTCCTTTCTCTCCCTTCCCCCAGCCGTTGCTGGGGCTTCTAATTCTTCTGCTCTCTTGATTCGTGCTGATGTTCCCTTTGTTCCTTTACTTTTTCCTTCGCCTCTCCATTGTTCTGCTGCTCGTATCTTTGTGGGGAAATGGTACACAGTTTGTTCCATTTATCTCCCCCCGAGTGTCCCGCTTTCTCTTCCTGATTTGAAACACCACCTAGACTCCTTGCCAGAGCCTGTGCTCCTGCTGAGTGACTTCAATTGTAGTCATTCTCTTTGGGGTGACGTTCTGACAAATACCCGGGGTCGCCTTCTTGAGCCGTTTCTCCTCTCTTCTTCCCTGTCTCTTCTGAATTCTGGTGGGCCCACTCATTTGGACTCTCGGGCTCGCACCCTTTCTTGTCTTGATCTTTCTCTCTGCTCTTCTTCTCTTTAATTAGATTTCACGTGGCAGGTTCTTGATGACCTCCATGGAAGTGATCATTTCCCCATCCTTGTTTCCTTTTTCTCTTTTCGCCCTTCCCTCTCTTTCCCTAGGTGGCAGTTTGCTAAGGCGGACTGGACCCTATTTACCCTCAGTGCTGCTCTCTCTGACCTCTCCCTTCTGCCTCTCTCGCGCTCTCCAATTCATGACACTGTCTTCAACGCTCCCCTCCGCTCTATTCCTCGCTCTTCCTCTCGGGGTCCACGGAAGTGCGTTCCCTGGTGGAATGCGGACTGTGCTTGGGCTGTCCGCTGTAAGCGTGCAGCCTGGAAGAGGCACCGCCGTAGGCAGACGACCGATTCTTTTATTTTCTTTCGGAAAGCGAGTGAGGTGGCCCGTAGGGCCGTCCGTACGGCTAAACGTGAATGTTGGGCATCTTATGTCTCAACAATTACGTCCGAAACTCCTCTGGCCCAGATCTGGAAGCGTATCGCAAGATAGCGGGTAAGTTCGTTCCCGATTTTTCACCGGTCCTTCACCTCCATGATACTCTTGTGGCGGACCCGTTGCAGGTCGCTTCCGTACTGGGTTCCCACTTTTCTTCTGTTAGCTCTGGTCTTCATCTTCCCCAATCTTTCCTTCTTCGTAAACCTGTCCTTGAGTCTCGTCCTTTAGATTTCTGCACTCGTCTTCAGCTTCCCTATAATGATCCCTTCTCTCTCTCTGAACTTCGTTCTGCCCTGGCCCTCTGCGGTTCTACGGCGGCAGGCTCCGATGGTATTCATTATGAGATGCTTCGCCATCTCCCTCCGTGCACATCCCAGTATTTACTGAGTCTGTATAATCGGATCTGGGAGTCGTCGTCAGTCCCTGAGGACTGGCTCGATGCCGTTGTCCTCCCTGTTCGCAAACCAGGGTCTCTGGGTACTTCCCCTAAGGACTTTCGCCCTATTGCCCTCACAAGTTTTGTCTGCAAACTCTTTGAATGTATGGTTAAGGTTCCTCTGATGTGGTTCCTGGAACACCATCACCTCCTCTCCCCTTTTCAATTTGGTTTCCGCAAGTGCCGCAGCACGACAGATGTCCTGGTGAACTTGGAGGTCTATATTCGTACTGCTTTTGCTGCGAAGACCTCCGTTGTTGCCGTCCTTTTTGACCTGGAAAAGGCTTACGACACCACTTGAAGGTATCATATTCTATCTCAACTTCATTCTTTTGGCCTTCGTGGTGTCTCCCTCTCTTTCTCCGCAGCTTCCTCTCTCGTCGTTCCTTTCGGTACCGCTCTCTCTGCCTCTTTTCAGCAATACGAAGGTGTGCCCCAGGGTAGTGTTCTGAGCACTACTCTTTTTCTGTTTGCCCTCAATGGTGTTCTTTCCTCTCTTCCTTCAGGTGTCTTCTCCGCTCTCTATGTCGATGATATTACCCTTTGCTGGGTGATGATTCGCCTCTCCTTCAGCGCCGGCTTCAACTTGCAATTGATGCCGTGTCGTCTTGGGCCACCGATCATGGCTTCAAGCTCTCTACTTCTAAGACTTGTGCCATGACTTTTACGCGAAAACGGGTCGTTCTTCGTCCCTCTTTGTCACTTTATGGTCATCCCCTTGAGTACAAAGATTCCGTGAAGCTTTTGGGGTTATTCCTTGACACTCGTTTGTCTTGGTCTTCCCATATCTCTTACCTCCGTGTTGAGTGCTCTAAGGCCCTTACCCTCCTTCGGGTCTTGTCCCATACTTCTTGGGGGGCAGTTAGGCGCACTCTCCTTGCTTTACATTCCTCTCTCGTCCTGTTTAAGCTCGATTATGGTTGCCCTGCTTACTCGTCTGCTTCTCCTTCTACTCTTCGCCGTCTTGATGCTTTGCACCATACTGGGTTGCGCCTCAGTTCTGGTGCCTTTCGTTCGACTCCCGTCCTTAGCTTGTATGTTGACACTGGCTTCCTGTCTGTCCAAGACCGCCGTGATCGCTACTGTCTTCGCTATCTTTCGCGGTCCTTACAACATCCTTCCTCTCGCCTCTGTCGTGCTATAACTTTTACCCCTCCTGCGGTTCCTGTTCCTCTTCACCACCTCCCTCTTTCTGTCCGGTTATCTCGCCTACAGGACTCTCTTTCCGTTCGTATTTCTAATGTTTCTCCTCGTGTTGTTCCTTCTTTGCCCCCGTGGAGAGTCCCTCTTCCGCGGTTTTGTACATCCTTGACCCGTATCACTAAAGCTTTTACCCCTCCTACGGTTCTAAAACGCCTTTTCCTTGAGCACTTTTCTTCTCACTCCCGCTCCATTTCTGTCTTCACCGATGGGTCTAAGTCTGCGGACGGTGTTGGCTACTCTGTTGTTTTTCCTGATCGCACTTATATGTGTCGCTTACCTCCGGAGACTAGCATCTTTACAGCAGAGCTTTCTGCTATTCTCTATGCTCTTCGTCTCCTGCTTTCTCGTTGTCAGTCTTCCTTTGTAGTTGTTGACTCTCGTAGTGCCCTCATGGCTCTCGGGTCCTTTAATCCGGTTCATCCATTAGTTGTCGAGATCCAGCATTGGCTGTTTCTTGTTCACAGTAAATTTAAGTCGGTTGAGTTTTGTTGGGTTCCCAGCTATATTGGTGTGTCTTTAAATGAGCGTGCGGATGCTGCCGCCAAGGAAGCTGTCTGCTCTTGTCCCATATCTCGTAAAGGTATTCCGAATTCCGACTTTTACCCGGTTACCCATTCCTCCGTCCTTGCCCGTTGGCAGGCTACTTGGTTGTCTGTTACTGGTAACAAACTACGTACTCTTAAATGTTGTGTTTCCTCGTGGCCGTCCTCCTTCCACCGTAACCAGCGGTGGGAAACAGCTCTGGCGAGGTTGCGTATTGGCCATACTCGCTTAATCCATGGTCACTTGATGGAGCGCCGCCCTGCTCCTTATTGTCCTAGTTGCATTGTCCCTCTTACGGTCGTGCATGTCCTTCTTGAATGTCCTGACTTCCAGGACGAGCGTGTGTCTTGCTTTCCGACCGCCCCTCGCGGTCACCTGTCCCTAAATAGAATTCTTGGTGACTCGGATACTTTTGATATTGTTCGCCTTATGCGTTTTTGTTCTCGTATTGGCATCCTTGGTGATATTTAGCGCCCTCTGATTATTTTGCGCATTTGATGGTGCTACATAGCCTTCCCGGTTTGGTGCCTTCTTTTGATAATTACTTACTTACAAGATGTTCCAGAGTCTTGTTTCTCTCTTACAAGTGACGGTGTTCTCTCCTCCATGGTTTGACCACCACCTGGCGGAGGGCATCTTGGCCCTTGACCGTGCACCTCAACAAGCACTTCATCTCTGGCGTCTGGGCGGTACGGGAACACGATATCCAGAGTAAACAGCATCACCGTGGCGGATGCTGCGGAAGAGGTCACCTGTTCATGTTCGCTTGTTACAATCTTCATTATGCAACTTGTCGTTGAGTACTGATGATTCCTGATGGAGATGGAGCGTTGCCGGCCGTGCTGACGCAACTTGTGGTCTGGTTACCTGACCCTGGGTGGAGGTGATGTGTTGCTGGCAGTAAGGGCGAGTGTTGCAACGCTCCCCACCAACTATATAGTCACTTGCTGCGAAGCAGGAAGCGTTTTCGGGATAATTACTACACGTTTGACCAGCATTTTTTATTCCAGTTGGTTGGCTGGGGGAAGTAATCAGAGTTGTTGTTGTTGCCGAGTTAATTACCTGCCTGAACCTGTCTTGTTCTCTCTTCCTCTTCCACCACCACCACGTCCCTTCCAGCCTCTATCCCTCTGCTAACATCCCCTCCCTATCCTCCCCTTGCACCCCCTCCCCCCTCCCATCCCCCCCCACCTGATAATTCATAAACACGCGCAGATTTCCAGGATGATAAACTGCTTTAGACAAGTTAATTACACGAGAGACTCTTTTATCCCGGAGCTTCACGTTATTCTGTAAAACTGACAACACAATTTCGTGCTGCATGAGGACAGTCGCCGTGATCTAATTCCTCCTGTGATGATGTGAATGTTGCCGTGTTGTTGATGTCCGCACTGATTGGGCACGGTAATTCTACCTTGACTTTTTAAGTTGGTGATTTGGTGGTTACCGGTGTAATATGGTGGCGTGTCCTTGCCTATACTGGTACTGTGTTTACCTAGTTGTCTTTACCTAGTTGTCTTTGCAGGGGTTGAGCTTTGCTCTATCGGCCCGCCTCTCAACTGTCAATCAACTGTTTACTAACTACTTTTTTTCCCCACACCACACACACACACACACACCCCAGGAAGCTGCCCGTGACAGCTGACTAACTCCCAGGTACCTATTTACTGCTAGGTAACAGGGGCATTCAGGGTGAAAGAAACTTTGCCCATTTGTTTCTGCCTCGGCCGGGAATCGAACCAGGGCCCTTACGACTACGACCCCCTAACACTGTCCACTCAGCCGCGAGGCCCCTCCCCTGTGTGTGTGTGCGCGTACTCACCTAGTTGTGCTTGTGGGAGTTGAGCTTTGGCTCTTCGGTCCCGCCTCTCAACTGTCAATCAACTGATGTACAGGTTCCTGAGCCTACTGGGCTGTATCATATCTACATGTGAAACTGTGTATGGAGTCAGCCTCCACCACATCACTTCCTAATGCATTCCACCTGTTAACTACCCTGACACTGAAAAAGTTCTTTCTAACGTCTCTGTGGCTCATGTGGGTACTAAGTTTCCACCTGTGTCCCCTTGTTCGTGTACCACCCATGTTAAATAGTCCATCCTTGTCTACCCTGTCAACTCCCCTGAGAATCTTGTATGAGTTGATTATATCTCCCCGAGGTCTTCTGTCTTCCAGCCACGTAAGGTGCAGTTCCCTCAGCCTTTCCTAGTAACTCATGCCCCTTAGTTCTGGGACTAGATTAGTGGCATATCTCTGAAGATTGTACAGCTTAGTCTTGTGCTTGACAAGGTTCGTGCTCCATGCTGCATACTCCAGGATTGGTCTTACATATGTGGTATACAAGGATCTGAAAGATTCCTTACACAGGTTTCTGAAAGCTGTCCTAGTTACCAGTCGTACATTAGCAAGGATCGTGTGTTTATTAGCAATGGATTATATCATGGGATAATGTCACTGTACCTAAGATTATGACATCAGTTTGCCCCTAGCTGATACAATTTGATTTTAAATAAAAAAAGGATAAGTGAAAACACCTGTGAATTTATATAAGAAATATATATATATATATATATATATATATATATATATATATATATTTATATATATATATATATATATATATATATATATATATATATATATATATATATATATATATATATATATATGCGAACAAGCCTGAATGGTCCCCAGAACAATATGCAACTGAAAACTCACACCCCAGAAGTGACTCGAACCCATACTCCCAGGAGCACCGCAACTGGTATGTACAAGACGCCTTAATCCACTTGACCATCACGACCGGACATAATGAGGTGATAGCCGAGGCTATTTGAACCACCCCACCGCCGGCACTCGGATAGTAATCTTGGGCATAGCATTTTACCAAATCACCTCATTCTTTGGGGCACACGTGAGGAACACAAATGCGAACAAGCCTGAATGGTCCCCAGGACAATAGGCAACTGAAAACTCACACCCCAGAAGTGACTCGAACCCATACTCCCAGGAGCACCACAACTGGTATGTACAAGACGCCTTAATCCACTTGACCATCACGACCGGACATAATGAGGTGATAGCCGAGGCTATTTGAACCACCCCACCGCCGGCACTCGGATAGTAATCTTGGGCATAGCATTTTACCAAATCACCTCATTCTTTGGGGCACACGTGAGGAACACAAATGCGAACAAGCCTGAATGGTCCCCAGGACAATATGCAACTGAAAACTCACACCCCAGAAGTGACTCGAAACCATACTCCCAGGAGCACCGCAACTGGTATGTACAAGACGCCTTAATCCACTTGACCATCACGACCGGACATAATGAGGTGATAGCCGAGGCTATTTGAACCACCTCACCGCCGGCACTCGGATAGTAATCTTGGGCATAGCATTTTACCAAATCACCTCATTCTTTGGGGCACACGTGAGGAACACAAATGCGAACAAGCCTGAATGGTCCCCAGGACAATATGCAACTGAAAACTCACACCCCAGAAGTGACTCGAACCCATACTCCCAGGAGCACCGCAACTGGTATGTACAAGACGCCTTAATCCACTTGACCATCACGACCGGACATAATGAGGTGATAGCCGAGGCTATTTGAACCACCCCACCGCCGGCACTCGGATAGTAATCTTGGGCATAGCATTTTACCAAATCACCTCATTCTTTGGGGCACACGTGAGGAACACAAATGCGAACAAGCCTGAATGGTCCCCAGGACAATATGCAACTGAAAACTCACACCCCAGAAGTGACTCGAACCCATACTCCCAGGAGCACCGCAACTGGTATGTACAAGACGCCTTAATCCACTTGACCATCACGACCGGACATAATGAGGTGATAGCCGAGGCTATTTGAACCACCCCACCGCCGGCACTCGGATAGTAATCTTGGGCATAGCATTTTACCAAATCAACTCATTCTTTGGGGCACACGTGAGGAACACAAATGCGAACAAGCCTGAATGGTCCCCAGGACAATATGCAACTGAAAACTCACACCCCAGAAGTGACTCGAACCCATACTCCCAGGAGCACCGCAACTGGTATGTACAAGACGCCTTAATCCACTTGACCATCACGACCGGACATAATGAGGTGATAGCCGAGGCTATTTGAACCACCCCACCGCCGGCACTCGGATAGTAATCTTGGGCATAGCATTTTACCAAATCACCTCATTCTTTGGGGCACACGTGAGGAACACAAATGCGAACAAGCCTGAATGGTCCCCAGGACAATATGCAACTGAAAACTCACACCCCAGAAGTGACTCGAACCCATACTCCCAGGAGCACCGCAACTGGTATGTACAAGACGCCTTAATCCACTTGACCATCACGACCGGACATAATGAGGTGATAGCCGAGGCTATTTGAACCACCCCACCGCCGGCACTCGGATAGTAATCTTGGGCATAGCATTTTACCAAATCACCTCATTCTTTGGGGCACACGTGAGGAACACAAATGCGAACAAGCCTGAATGGTCCCCAGGACAATATGCAACTGAAAACTCACACCCCAGAAGTGACTCGAACCCATACTCCCAGGAGCACCGCAACTGGTATGTACAAGACGCCTTAATCCACTTGACCATCACGACCGGACATAATGAGGTGATAGCCGAGGCTATTTGAACCACCCCACCGCCGGCACTCGGATAGTAATCTTGGGCATAGCATTTTACCAAATCACCTCATTCTTTGGGGCACACGTGAGGAACACAAATGCGAACAAGCCTGAATGGTCCCCAGGACAATATGCAACTGAAAACTCACACCCCAGAAGTGACTCGAACCCATACTCCCAGGAGCACCGCAACTGGTGTGTACAAGACGCCTTAATCCACTTGACCATCACGACCGGACATAATGAGGTGATAGCCGAGGCTATTTGAACCACCCCACCGCCGGCACTCGGATAGTAATCTTGGGCATAGCATTTTACCAAATCACCTCATTCTTTGGGGCACACGTGAGGAACACAAATGCGAACAAGCCTGAATGGTCCCCAGGACAATATGCAACTGAAAACTCACACCCCAGAAGTGACTCGAACCCATACTCCCAGGAGCACCGCAACTGGTATGTACAAGACGCCTTAATCCACTTGACCATCACGACCGGACAAATAGGCTCGGCTATCACCTCATTATGTCCGGTCGTGATGGTCAAGTGGATTAAGGCGTCTTGTACATACCAGTTGCGGTGCTCCTGGGAGTATGGGTTCGAGTCACTTCTGGGGTGTGAGTTTTCAGGTATATATATATATATATATATATATATATATATATATATATATATATATATATCAATGCTTATTTAAATTGATATTCACAACATATTAATATTACATAAGAAATGGCTATAAACAAACATGTGTCTACTGAAACAAAGAAAACACTTACAAGACTTAACATAGACATTACTCAATCACCGGCTCTTGAACTACTGGCAACTCCGGCCCTCCTCACTACCCCCCCCCCCCTCCGTCAACTAATGGCAACTCCAGCCCTCCTCACTATCCCCCACCCCGTCAACAACTGGCAACTCCAGCCCTCCTCACTACCCCCCCCATCAACTACTGGCAACTCCGGACCTTTTCACTATCCCCCCCCCCCGTCAACTAATGGCAACTCCAGCCCTCCTCACTACCCCCCCCCCCCGTCAACTACTGGCAACTCCTGCCCTCCTCACTACCCCCCCCCCCCCCCATCAACTACTGCAACTCCTGCCCTCATCACTACTGGGATATCTGGGGCTTGACTCAATTTATTCAATTATTAAATTAATGAAAACAATTACGAAGGACCACCCACTTTTAAGAAAAGAGGGAAACTAATAAAAAGTGATCATTAGAAACACAAGGAAGAACCAGTGTCTATGGCTAAATATTAGGAAGCATAATCACTTAAATAATTAATGGGCTGTATAGTTAATTAACTTAAATCAAAGCCTCAAACACCTACATTGGGGGGGGGGGTATTGCTAGAACTTCATATACGTCTAGGAACTAGTGTGGTTCGTGCACCAATTCATTGTTTAATAACTGATCTTGTGACCAATATTAAAGAATCTATAGAAGATTATCACCAGAAATTATAAAGATTATTAGCATCAGAAATTAATCATCCAAATAAACACAGATTATCTCCAGTGCACATGACGAGCATCCGATTAGATAGAATGATGAATAAATAACCAATTTTAGAGTAAATAAATGAGTACAAAAAAGTCTTAGCTTTAAGACGATTTCTATGACATCATTCACGCCTCATCCTCGTGATCTCAGGAATTCCTCGTAGAAACACTTAGAGGTGAATAACAGGAAGGTAGGTAACAGCTCGTTGACTCTTCACATACAAGCTGTAATTTAAGGGATATTACGTAGCATTGAACTAGGCTACTTAAATCTCTATATTCATGAAATATAAATTTAATTTTAGTGTGGTACTAACGTTGGATTTGTTGTGGTCGCTCGATATAACGACAAGCTGCCCCGACATATACAATCTCTAATGATGCATCAAAAAAAAACTATATACTTATCTAAGGGTACAAATTATGTTGAAGCTTGCCGGTATCGCGTCTCAAGCTCAAACTTCCACAATGTCGTACACGTGGTTGATAGCTTGGCTTGAATATCGACGCGTTATTAGTTGGCCGATCACTGCAGATCACGTAGAACAATAATAACTCATTCTGTGTTGAGTACCAGTGTAATTCTTGCTGATAATCTCAACGTCACGTGTCTCAGACTCTGACGCCATGACCTTTGTTGCTCAATTCCGCAACACGAGTCCTCCACGCCACACACACAATGGCGTCTCTCCTTCCCCCAACCGCGTCCCCGCATTCGCCACAGAAATTATTTATCACGAATAATATTATTTCGCGTAATTGTGGCTGAAAGACTTTAATAAAGACTGGGTTGTAATTCTAGGGATTTAAATATTATTACTTTCTCGTCTTATGGTAGTAAACAAGAAATGGTGAAGATTTTAGTTTTCTCCATGGCATTCACGCGTGACGGTAAAATTATTACTTTATAACAATAGTAACTAAAAACTCTCGATTTAGAGTTATTTGGGAGTTATGTTATCCATAAATAACTATCACACGGAATACTGATGATTTTAGAGAATCACATTCAATTCTCTAACACACTGGCTATAAATGTGTTTAACTAGATATAATCTGACGCAATACTGGTGCTTGGTTTCGTAAGAATTCCAGTATCCATATGCAGATATAATAGTTAGTTCATGTGAACATTACTGTTAGTAAGTTTTAGTAACTACAGTAATTAGTATATTTTAATACTAATTTATTATAATACAATAGTATTGTATTAGTGTTGGAAATTTCCAACACTACCCTCCCGTCAACTACTGGCAACTCCAGCCCTCCTCACTTCCCCCCCCCCCCCTCCGTCAACTACTGGCTACTCCAGCCCTTTTCACTATCCCTCCCCCCCCCCCCCGTCAACGAATGGCAACTTCAGCCCTCCTCACTACCCCCCCCCCCCCCCCTGCCCCTTAATTACTGGCAACTCCAGCCCTCCTCACTACCACCCCCCCTCAACTACTGGCAACTCCAGCCCTACCCTCTACCCCCCCCCCCTCAACTACTGGCAACTCCAGCCCTCCTCCACATAAGATTAATGCCACAATAAGATTAATCCCCAAGTCAGGTAAACACTAACCCAAACTGAAAATTACAGGCCAATTTCCCTCCTCGAAGTACCAGGTAAAATATTCGAAAAAATTATCAATCAGAGACTTGCGAAGTACATGGAAGAGGAAAGGAAGTATAACGCCAGGCAGCATGGGTTTAGACACCGCAGAGGGGCCCATACAGCTATAGCCCTGATCTATGAGCATATAGCCAACGCAGTGTCGAAAAAAGATCAGTGTAATATAGTGCTTAGGGACGTCTCGAAAGCCTTCGACAAAGTGTGGCACACAGGCCTAAAATATATGATATCTAAACTAGGGCTTCCTGAGAGATTTACTGCTACTCTCTGCAGCTTTATAGACAATAGAACTGCTAGGCTTAATATCGGCAGCTACTTGGGTGACGTAATAGAACTGAAAAGTGGAGTACCACAAGGAAGCTGCCTCTCCCCCACTTTATCCAACATATATACAGCTGACCTACCCCAACCCCAACATGGAGAATACATCACATACGCTGACGATGTCACCCAAATAATATGCCAACCGGGTCCATCAAAGTCGCTACTAGCCGACAAGACCAAGGCGGCAATTGAACTCATAAACAACTTTGAGAAGCTATGGAAAATTAGCACCAACAAACAAAAGTTTCAGATAATACACATTGCGAAAAGAAACCCGGACCCCATCATCCTTGACAACCAGCCGATCCAATATGCGGAGGTAGGCAGAATACTGGGACTTATGATCAATAGAACAGGGATACAAATTCATGTAAGGGACCCACTAAACAAAGCCAAAGCAGCATTAGGAAAACTGAGAAGATTCCGAAGCCTCAGTACTAACATTCAGATCCACCTATGTAAGGCTCTAGTTCGGCCACATCTAAAGTATCCCCCAGTACCACTACACACCATAAAGAAAACTAACATGCAGAAACTGCAAGCAGTACAAAATAAGGCGCTAAGGAGAGCAGCAAAACACCGCCCACCATATGATCAGACAATCCAGGAGCTCCACGAACTCCTGAACACACAGCCACTAAACATCAGACTGCAGCACCAAGCCTGTGTGGTGTTCCACATCAGGGTGTGGAACACCATCGAAATGTTAGAGGACCCAATGTTTGAAAGATTACTCCAAGATGAGACGCTCCGCTCCCACAGCTCGTGGCCCAAGAGCCTCGATTCTCTGGACGAAAACCCCGCCCCACAGTATATAATCCCCAGATGAGTTATATATGTGTATATATGAACAGTTCATATATGTGTATGTATGAACAACTCGATAAATAATATGTTTGTATGAACAACTCGATAAATAATAATAATAAAATAAAGAGCCTTAAACAGAACAACATGTGTGTTTACTAGTTGTGTTTTTACGGGGGTTGAGCTTTGCTCTTTCGGCCCGCCTCTCAACTGTCAATCAACTGTTTACTATTTTATTTATTTATTTATTTATTTTTTTATTTTTTTTTTTCCCACACCACACACACACACACACACACACACACACACACACACACACACACACACACACACACACACACACACACACACACACACACACAGGAAGCAGCCCGTGACAGCTGACTAACTCCCAGGTACCTATTTACTGCTAGGTAACAGGGGCATTCATGGTGAAAGAAACTTTGCCCATTTGTTTCTGCCTCGTGCGGGAATCGAACCCGCGCCACAGAATTACGAATCCTGCGCGCTATCCACCAGGCTACCAGGCCCCCGTGGCCTCGGGGAATGATGTGTGGAAGCATCGGAGTGTGTATATATGAATGCTACACAGTATTCATCTATGGACATCCATATATGGTGAAACACATGTGAAGAACCTCTCACACACTCACAGCTCCCTGACAAGAGGGAGCCAGCTTAGCTGCCAACACCCACACATGGTGTCAGCAAGGCGGACAGTCCGCCTGCTTTCATACCTCTCACTGTATTTCCCACTTCTATACTTCCCTTCACCTATGCCTCTCCTTCATATTTACCCCCCCCCCAAAAAAAAGCTTTCCTCACTACCCCCTCCCCCCGTCAACTACTGGCAACTCCAGCCCTCCTCACTACCCCCCCCCCCCTCCATCTGCCTCTACAAGGCGAACGATTAATTTTACATAACTAATAATTTATGCCAAAAGTTATCGTTCTCACACAGATACAATCATATTAATATAATGTTCTAATACATGTTCATAATATAACTAAAGTATAATATGCCTTATTATGTAAATAAGGTTTTATTTCCTACCTGGAACAAAAAGTTCCAAGTAGCACGGGCTATGGTGATCCCGTAGGTGTCTCTCCTCAAGTTCCACCAATCACAGGTATTACACAGGAATACTTCAGGTCTACCCCAACACGCAAGCCACGACCCCCAAATATGTTGCCAGGTCCTACTTAACATAAGAGCCAACACACACACACATTTATAATATTTTATTTTATTTCTCATTAAATGAAATTACTGCGAGAATCCATAACTGATATGGATTCCTAACAGTCCTGATGTTAGCCAGCCTCGCATACGCCGCCGATGTTGTTCTTTTTATGTGGGCTTCAGTAGACAGGTTTGGCGTGATATCAACTCCAAGATCTTTCTCTCTGTCCGTTTCGTGAAGGAGTTCATCTCCCATTCGGGATCTAGTTTCTCGCCTCCTATTTCCTCTGTCTAGTTTTAGTACCTTACATTTGATAGCTCAATAGCTTAATAGCTCAGTCGATTAAGGCAGTGTCTGGGATGCTTCCAGACGCAGGTTCGAATCCTCGTCACTGCCCTTGTGGATTTGTTCACCTTACATTTGCTTAGGTTGAACTTTAGTAGCCATTTGTTGGACCATTCATTCAGTTTGTTTAGGTCATTTTGTCACCTCATACTATCTTCCTCTGTATTAGTCCTCCTCATAATTTATGGTGGATTGAGAGGAACGAGTCTGTTCCCTCTGGGAGATCATTTACATGTATCAAAACCAGTATAGGTTCAAGGACTGATCCCTGTGGAAATCCACTGGTGACGCCTCGCCACTCAGAGACCTCACCCCTCACAGTGACTCCCTGTCTTCTGCTTAGATACTCCCTTATCCAATGGAGGAAAGATGGCTTTCCTCCTGATGTGGCTGTGCAGAAATTTGTATTGAGTCTTTGCCGTGCTTGCTATGTCGTTTTCGTATTGTCTTTCTGCCTCTCTTCTCACCCTGATGTATTCATTCCTGGCACTCTGGTATCTTTCTATTATCTCAAGTGTCCTGTTATTTCTATAGTTTCTCTACACCCTTGTACGTTGTTGATTTGCTAGCTTACATCTCTGATTAAACCATGGGTTTCTCGTCTGCATTTAATTTGTTTCATTTTTGACTGGGACGAAGTTACCTGCTGCTGCCTTGCACTTTTCCTTATCCCTACTTCGACCAGATACTCAAGCATCAGCATACTGGTGTGAGTGTGTGTACTTACCTAATTGTGCTTGCGGGGGTTGCGCTCTGTCTCTTTCGTCCCGCCTCTCAACAGTAAATCAACTAATGTACAGATTCCTGAGCCTACTGGACTCTGTCATATCTACACTTGAAGCTGTGTATGGAGTCAGCCTCCACCACATCACTTCCTAGTGCATTCCATCTGTTAACTATTCTGACACTGAAAAAAATTCTTTCTAATGTCTCTGTGGCTCATTTGGGTACTCAGTTTCTACCTGTGTCATTTTACCTGTGTGTGTATTCACCTAGTTGTATTCATCTAGTTGTGCTTGCGGGGGTTGAGCTCTGCTCTTTCGGCCCGCCTCTCAACTGTCAATCAACTGTTTCTAACTACTACTACTATTTTTTTGTTCACATCACACACACACCCCAGAAAGCAGCCCGTGACAGCTGACTAACTCCCTGGTACCTATTTACTGCTAGGTAACAGGGCCATAGGGTGAAAGAAACTCTGCCCAATGTTTCTCGCCGGCGCCCGGGATCGAACCTGGGACCACAGGATCACAAGTCCAGCGTGCTGTCCGCTCGGCCGGCCCCACGTGTGTGTGTGTGTGTGGATTAATCAATTACCCATAAAATCTTGAGGGTTAATCCCCAATTAATTGAAAAGGTAGAGATGAATTTACGTTCAGTATGGAATGAAATCGAAAACCTAGGGAATATATCCGATATTAAATAGATTAGGCTTGCTTGAAATATATACTGACGGGTATATATTAATGTATATATACGGAAATATATACGCGGGTCGGGCGTAGGTGACGCAGCCCCGTGGAGCGTTGGCTATTTTCTACCCCCATAACATATATTTTGTCGTACACCCAACAAACAACAAACAAACACAGCCTTATCACATAACTAAACCCATTTATCTAACTTCTAACTGCTATAAACTATTCCCAACAAGCGAGGAAATGGTTTGAGTACTACACCAAAGAAATGTTATGAATGAATTAGCACAACGTAACAGTAATTACACACTTGGGTAATTACACATGTAATTTCTTATGTAATTAGACACCGGTAATTACATAGACTCTCACACACGCAGAGGTCAGTACTGTGTGTTATCTTGTTTCCCATCTATGGTAATGATGGTTCAGAGAGAATAGACTCGTTCCTGTGTTTACTGGTGATTAAGACTAAGGGTCAATACTGAGGGTCTACAAGAGGTCGTCCCTAACATCCTGGTGTGTTGTCGTCCCTAACATCCTGGTGTGTGTGTGGTCGTCCCTAACATCCTGGTGTGTGTTGTCGTCCCTAACATCCTGGTGTGTGTGTGGTCGTCCCTAACATCCTGGTGTGTGTTGTCGTCCCTAACATCCTGGTGTGTGTGTTGTCGTCCCTAACATCCTGGTGTGTGTGTGGTCGTCCCTAACATCCTGGTGTGTGTTGTCGTCCCTAACATCCTGGTGTGTGTGTGGTCGTCCCTAACATCCTGGTGTGTGTTGTCGTCCCTAACATCCTGGTGTGTGTTGTCGTCCCTAACATCCTGGTGTATGTTGTCGTCCCTAACATCCTGGTGTGTGTTGTCGTCCCTAACATCCTGGTGTGTGTTGTCGTCCCTAACATCCTGGTGTGTGTTGTCGTCCCTAACATCCTGGTGTGTGTTGTCGTCCCTAACATCCTGGTGTGTGTGTGGTCGTCCCTAACATCCTGGTGTGTGTGAGGTCGTCCCTAACATCCTGGTGTGTGCGGTCGTCCCTAACATTCTGGTGTGTGTGTGGTCGTCCCTAACCTCCTGGTGTGTGTGTGGTCGTCCCTAACCTCCTGGTGTGTGTGTGTGGTCGTCCCTAACATCCTGGTGTGTGTGTGGTCGTCCCTAACATCCTGGTGTGTGTTGTCGTCCCTAACATCCTGGTGTGTGTGTGGTCATCCCTAACATCCTGGTGTGTGTGGTCGTCCCTAACATCCTGGTGTGTGAGGTCGTCCCTAACCTCCTGGTGTGTGAGGTCGTCCCTAACCTCCTGGTGTGTGAGGTCGTCCCTAACATCCTGGTGTGTGAGGTCGTCCCTAACCTCCTGGTGTGTGTTGTCGTCCCTAACATCCTGGTGTGTGTGTGGTCGTCCCTAACATCCTGGTGTGTGTGGTCGTCCCTAACATCCTGGTGTGTGAGGTCGTCCCTAACATCCTGGTGTGTGTGTGGTCGTCCCTAACATCCTGGTGTGTGAGGTCGTCCCTAACATCCTGGTGTGTGTGGTCGTCCCTAACATCCTGGTGTGTGTGGTCGTCCCTAACATCCTGGTGTGTGTGAGGTCGTCCCTAACATCCTGGTGTGTGTGTGGTCGTCCCTAACATCCTGGTGTGTGTGAGGTCGTCCCTAACCTCCTGGTGTGTGTGTGGTCGTCCCTAACCTCCTGGTGTGTGTGTGGTCGTCCCTAACCTCCTGGTGTGTGTGTGGTCGTCCCTAACATCCTGGTGTGTGTGTGGTCGTCCCTAACATCCTGGTGTGTGTGGTCGTCTCTAACATCCTGGTGTGTGTGTGGTCGTCCCTAACATCCTGGTGTGTGTGTGTGGTCGTCCCCAACATCCTGGTGTGTGTGTGGTCGTCCCTAACATCCTGGTGTGTGTGTGGTCGTCCCTAACATCCTGGTGTGTGTGTGGTCGTCCCCAACATCCTGGTGTGTGTGGTCGTCCCTAACATCCTGGTGTGTGAGGTCGTCCCTAACATCCTGGTGTGTGTGTGGTCGTCCCTAACATCCTGGTGTGTGTGTGGTCGTCCCTAACATCCTGGTGTGTGTGTGGTCGTCCCTAACATCCTGGTGTGTGTGTGGTCGTCCCTAACATCCTGGTGTGTGTGGTCGTCCCTAACATCCTGGTGTGTGTGGTCGTCCCTTACATCCTGGTGTGTGTGTGGTCGTCCCTAACATCCTGGTGTGTGTGGTCGTCCCTAACATCCTGGTGTGTGAGGTCGTCCCTAACATCCTGGTGTGTGTGGTCGTCCCTAACATGCTGGTGTGTGTGGTCGTCCCTAACATCCTGGTGTGTGAGGTCGTCCCTAACATCCTGGTGTGTGTGTGGTCGTCCCTAACATCCTGGTGTGTGTGTGGTCGTCCCTAACATCCTGGTGTGTGTGGTCGTCCCTAACATCCTGGTGTGTGTGTGGTCGTCCCTAACATCCTGGTGTGTGTTGTCGTCCCTAACATCCTGGTGTGTGTGTGGTCGTCCCTAACATCCTGGTGTGTGTGGTCGTCCCTAACATCCTGGTGTGTGAGGTCGTCCCTAACCTCCTGGTGTGTGAGGTCGTCCCTAACCTCCTGGTGTGTGAGGTCGTCCCTAACATCCTGGTGTGTGAGGTCGTCCCTAACCTCCTGGTGTGTGTTGTCGTCCCTAACATCCTGGTGTGTGTGTGGTCGTCCCTAACATCCTGGTGTGTGTGGTCGTCCCTAACATCCTGGTGTGTGAGGTCGTCCCTAACATCCTGGTGTGTGTGTGGTCGTCCCTAACATCCTGGTGTGTGAGGTCGTCCCTAACATCCTGGTGTGTGTGGTCGTCCCTAACATCCTGGTGTGTGTGAGGTCGTCCCTAACATCCTGGTGTGTGTGTGGTCGTCCCTAACATCCTGGTGTGTGTGAGGTCGTCCCTAACCTCCTGGTGTGTGTGTGGTCGTCCCTAACCTCCTGGTGTGTGTGTGGTCGTCCCTAACCTCCTGGTGTGTGTGTGGTCGTCCCTAACATCCTGGTGTGTGTGTGGTCGTCCCTAACATCCTGGTGTGTGTGGTCGTCTCTAACATCCTGGTGTGTGTGTGGTCGTCCCTAACATCCTGGTGTGTGTGTGTGGTCGTCCCCAACATCCTGGTGTGTGTGTGGTCGTCCCTAACATCCTGGTGTGTGTGTGGTCGTCCCCAACATCCTGGTGTGTGTGTGGTCGTCCCTAACCTCCTGGTTTGTGTGTGGTCGTCCCTAACCTCCTGGTGTGTGTGTGGTCGTCCCTAACATCCTGGTGTGTGTGTGGTCGTCCCTAACATCCTGGTGTGTGTGTGGTCGTCCCTAACATCCTGGTGTGTGTGTGGTCGTCCCTAACATCCTGGTGTGTGTGTGGTCGTCCCTAACATCCTGGTGTGTGTGTGGTCGTCCCTAACCTCCTGGTGTGTGTGTGGTCGTCCCTAACATCCTGGTGTGTGTGTGGTCGTCCCTAACATCCTGGTGTGTGTGGTCGTCTCTAACATCCTGGTGTGTGTGTGGTCGTCCCTAACATCCTGGTGTGTGTGTGTGGTCGTCCCCAACATCCTGGTGTGTGTGTGGTCGTCCCTAACATCCTGGTGTGTGTGTGGTCGTCCCTAACATCCTGGTGTGTGTGTGGTCGTCCCCAACATCCTGGTGTGTGTGGTCGTCCCTAACATCCTGGTGTGTGAGGTCGTCCCTAACATCCTGGTGTGTGTGTGGTCGTCCCTAACATCCTGGTGTGTGTGTGGTCGTCCCTAACATCCTGGTGTGTGTGTGGTCGTCCCTAACATCCTGGTGTGTGTGTGGTCGTCCCTAACATCCTGGTGTGTGTGGTCGTCCCTAACATCCTGGTGTGTGTGGTCGTCCCTAACATCCTGGTGTGTGTGTGGTCGTCCCTAACATCCTGGTGTGTGTGGTCGTCCCTAACATCCTGGTGTGTGAGGTCGTCCCTAACATCCTGGTGTGTGTGGTCGTCCCTAACATGCTGGTGTGTGTGGTCGTCCCTAACATCCTGGTGTGTGAGGTCGTCCCTAACATCCTGGTGTGTGTGTGGTCGTCCCTAACATCCTGGTGTGTGTGTGGTCGTCCCTAACATCCTGGTGTGTGTGGTCGTCCCTAACATCCTGGTGTGTGTGTGGTCGTCCCTAACATCCTGGTGTGTGTTGTCGTCCCTAACATCCTGGTGTGTGTGTGGTCGTCCCTAACATCCTGGTGTGTGTGGTCGTCCCTAACATCCTGGTGTGTGAGGTCGTCCCTAACCTCCTG
The DNA here is from genome assembly GCF_040958095.1 of Procambarus clarkii. NCBI lineage: Eukaryota > Metazoa > Arthropoda > Malacostraca > Decapoda > Cambaridae > Procambarus > Procambarus clarkii. The sequence goes on along the minus strand of NC_091169.1, from coordinate 47,899,364 downwards.
GTGTGTGAGGTCGTCCCTAACCTCCTGGTGTGTGAGGTCGTCCCTAACATCCTGGTGTGTGAGGTCGTCCCTAACCTCCTGGTGTGTGTTGTCGTCCCTAACATCCTGGTGTGTGTGTGGTCGTCCCTAACATCCTGGTGTGTGTGGTCGTCCCTAACATCCTGGTGTGTGAGGTCGTCCCTAACATCCTGGTGTGTGTGTGGTCGTCCCTAACATCCTGGTGTGTGAGGTCGTCCCTAACATCCTGGTGTGTGTGGTCGTCCCTAACATCCTGGTGTGTGTGAGGTCGTCCCTAACATCCTGGTGTGTGTGTGGTCGTCCCTAACATCCTGGTGTGTGTGAGGTCGTCCCTAACCTCCTGGTGTGTGTGTGGTCGTCCCTAACCTCCTGGTGTGTGTGTGGTCGTCCCTAACCTCCTGGTGTGTGTGTGGTCGTCCCTAACATCCTGGTGTGTGTGTGGTCGTCCCTAACATCCTGGTGTGTGTGGTCGTCTCTAACATCCTGGTGTGTGTGTGGTCGTCCCTAACATCCTGGTGTGTGTGTGTGGTCGTCCCCAACATCCTGGTGTGTGTGTGGTCGTCCCTAACATCCTGGTGTGTGTGTGGTCGTCCCTAACATCCTGGTGTGTGTGTGGTCGTCCCCAACATCCTGGTGTGTGTGTGGTCGTCCCTAACCTCCTGGTTTGTGTGTGGTCGTCCCTAACCTCCTGGTGTGTGTGTGGTCGTCCCTAACCTCCTGGTGTGTGTGTCGTCGTCCCTAACATCCTGGTGTGTGTGTGGTCGTCCCTAACATCCTGGTGTGTGTGTGGTCGTCCCTAACATCCTGGTGTGTGTGTGGTCGTCCCTAACATCCTGGTGTGTGTGAGGTCGTCCCTAACATCCTGGCGTGTGTTTGGTCGTCCCTAACATCCTGGTGTGTGTGTGGTCGTCCCTAACATCCTGGTGTGTGTGTGTGGTCGTCCCCAACATCCTGGTGTGTGTGTGGTCGTCCCTAACATCCTGGTGTGTGTGTGGTCGTCCCTAACATCCTGGTGTGTGTGTGGTCGTCCCCAACATCCTGGTGTGTGTGAGGTCGTCCCTAACATCCTGGTGTGTGTGGTCGTCCCTAACATCCTGGTGTGTGTGGTCGTCACTAACATCCTGGTGTGTGTGGTCGTCCCTAACATCCTGGTGTGTGTGAGGTCGTCCCTAACATCCTGGTGTGTGTGTGGTCGTCCCTAACATCCTGGTATAACATCACGGCGCCCTGATCGATGTCCAGCTTCCCACAACTGGACATATCAACCCCTTATTGTTTTGTTGGGTCATTAACCAACTCATCATTAACCAACTCATCATTAACCAACTCATCATTAACCAACTCATCATTAACTAACTCATCATTAACCAACTCATCTATTCAGTAAGGTCGGCCAGCGTTGCACACTCCGACACTTGAGATGTGGGGAGCTGGTCGGCCGAGCGGACAGCACGCTAGACTTGTGATCCTGTGGTCCCGGGTTCGATCCCGGGCGCCGGCGAGAAACAATGGGCAGAGTTTTTTTTCACCCTATGCCCCTGTTCCCTAGCAGTAAAATAGGTACCTGGGTGTTAGTCAGCTGTCACGGGCTGCTTCCTGGGGGTGGAGGCCTGGTCGAGGACCGGGCCGCGGGGACACTAAAAAGCCCCGAAATCATCTCAAGATAACCTTAAGATAACCTCTTTCCTCACATGAGTTACCAGACGCCTCTCACACAACTTTTAACTAACCCACAACATACACAAGTAACCACTCACAAACATATATAATCATACAGTTTCACTATTATACACATTCTGGAATGATATTAACCCCTAATGTAAAGTTTAAATAACAATTATAATACCATTCTGGCAACACACAATCACTCGCCCGACACACGCCCTCCTCACGAGAATGATACGTGTCCTAGACGTGTCCACTGTCCTAGACCCGTCCACTGTCCTAGACCCGTCCACTGTCCTAGACGCGTCCACTGTCCTAGACGCGTCCACTGTCCTAGACGCGTCCACTGTCCTAGACCCGTCCACTGTCCTAGACCCGTCCACTGTCCTAGACCCGTCCACTGTCCTAGACCCGTCCACTGTCCTAGACGCGTCCACTGTCCTAGACGTGTCCACTGTCCTAGACGCGTCCACTGTCCTAGACGCGTCCACTGTCCTAGACCCGTCCACTGTCCTAGACCCGTCCACTGTCCTAGACCCGTCCACTGTCCTAGACCCGTCCACTGTCCTAGACGCGTCCACTGTCCAAGACCCGTCCACTGTCCTAGACGCGTCCACTGTCCTAGACGCGTCCACTGTCCTAGACCCGTCCACTGTCCTAGACGCGTCCACTGTCCTAGACGCGTCCACTGTCCTAGACGCGTCCACTGTCCTAGACCCGTCCACTGTCCTAGACGCGTACACTGTCCTAGACGCGTCCACTGTCCTAGACGCGTCCACTGTCCTAGACGCGTCCACTGTCCTAGACGCGTCCACTGTCCTAGACGCGTCCACTGTCCTAGACGCGTCCACTGTCCTAAACGCGTCCACTGTCCTAGACGCGTCCACTGTCCTAGACCCGTCCACTGTCCTAGACGCGTCCACTGTCCTAGACGCGTCCACTGTCCTAGACCCGTCCACTGTCCTAGACGCGTCCACTGTCCTAGACCCGTCCACTGTCCTAGACGCGTCCACTGTCCTAGACGCGTCCACTGTCCTAGACGCGTCCACTGTCCTAGACGCGTCCACTGTCCTAGACGCGTCCACTGTCCTAGACGCGTCCACTGTCCTAGACCCGTCCACTGTCCTAGACGCGTCCACTGTCCTAGACGCGTCCACTGTCCTAGACGCGTCCACTGTCCTAGACGCGTCCACTGTCCTAGACGCGTCCACTGTCCTAGACGCGTCCACTGTCCTAGACCCGTCCACTGTCCTAGACCCGTCCACTGTCCTAGACCCGTCCACTGTCCTAGACCCGTCCACTGTCCTAGACCCGTCCACTGTCCTAGACGCGTCCACTGTCCTAGACGCGTCCACTGTCCTAGACCCGTCCACTGTCCTAGACGCGTCCACTGTCCTAGACGCGTCCACTGTCCTAGACCCGTCCACTGTCCTAGACCCGTCCACTGTCCTAGACCCGTCCACTGTCCTAGACGCGTCCACTGTCCTAGACCCGTCCACTGTCCTAGACGCGTCCACTGTCCTAGACGCGTCCACTGTCCTAGACCCGTCCACTGTCCTAGACCCGTCCACTGTCCTAGACCCGTCCACTGTCCTTGACCCGTCCACTGTCCTAGACCCGTCCACTGTCCTAGACCCGTCCACTGTCCTTGACCCGTCCACTGTCCTAGACCCGTCCACTGTCCTAGACCCGTCCACTGTCCTAGACCCGTCCACTGTCCTACGGACGGATTTGTGCTTAGGTAAAGTCTTCATGAAAGCCCACTGTCCAGGATTGTGCTTAAGTAAAGCGGGATTATTTTGGAAGGTTGGTTTGATCTCTATGTGTTGTAGGTCTATCTATTTGACTTTTTACATGGGGGGCACCAGGAGCCCTCATCTTGCAGGAGAGAGAGGGAAGAGGAGGCCAGCTTGCTGGGGAGAGAGAGGGAAGAGGTGGCCAGCTTTCTGGGGAGAGAGGAAAGAGGAGGCCAGCTTGCAGGGGAGAGAGAGGGAAGAGGTGGCCAGCTTGCAGGGGAGAGAGAGGGAAGAGGAGGCCAGCATGCAGGAGAAAGAGGGAAGAGGACGCCAGCTTGCAGGAGAGAGAGAGGGAAGAGGTGGCCAGCTTGCAGGGGAGAGAGAGGGAAGAGGAGGCCAGCTTGCAGGGGAGAGAGAGGGAAGAGGAGGCCAGCATGCAGGAGAAAGAGGGAAGAGGACGCCAGCTTGCAGGAGAGAGGGAAGAGGAGGCCAGCTTGCAGGGGAGAGAGAGGGAAGAGGAGGCCAGCTTGCAGGAGAGAGAGGGAAGAGGAGGCCAGCTTGCAGGGGAGAGAGGGAAGAGGAGGCCAGCTTGCAGGAGAGAGGGAAGAGGAGGCCAGCTTGCAGGAGAGAGAGGGAAGAGGAGGCCAGCTTGCAGGAGAGAGAGAGGGAAGAGGAGGCCAGCTTGCAGGGGAGAGAGAGGGAAGAGGAGGCCAGCTTGCAGGAGAGAGAGGGAAGAGGAGGACAGCTTGCAGGAGAGAGAGAGGGAAGAGGAGGCCCGCTTGCAGGGGAGAGAGAGGGAAGAGGAGGCCAGCATGCAGGGGAGAGAGAGGGAAGAGGAGGCCAGCTTGCAGGAGAGAGAGAGGGAAGAGGACGCCAGCTTGCAGGGGAGAGAGAGGGAAGAGGAGGCCAGCTTGCAGGAGAGAGAGAGGGGGAAGAGGAGGCCAGCTTGCAGGAGAGAGAGAGGGAAGAGGACGCCAGCCTGCAGGAGAGAGAGAGAGGGGGAAGAGGAGGCCAGCTTGCAGGAGAGAGAGAGAGAGGGAAGAGGATGCCAGCTTGCAGGGGAGAGAGAGGGAAGAGGAGGCCAGCTTGCAGGAGAGAGAGAGAGGGAAGAGGAGGCCAGCTTGCAGGAGAGAGAGAGGGGGGGAAGAGGAGGCCAGCTTGCAAGGGAGAGAGAGAGAGGGAAGAGGAG